>NC_083881.1:51524188-51824288 GCF_032452875.1 Bos javanicus | reverse complement strand
CTGTAACCAATAATTTTTGGAGCCATTTTCGGCGTCTCCATCTATTCACCAAGCATTTCATATTTTGCCCTCAGCCGCTGTTTCAACTGGTCATGATGTTGTGACCTGGACCTTTATTCCTGAAGTGTCTGAGCCATTTATGAACCTGTTGATTTTTGTTGTAATGTTTCGTTAATTTATTTCTGTGCACAAAAGTATTCACTGGCCGTCTGCTAAATCTACTGGCTTCTATACATATTCCTTCTTGATCCCAGTGTAAACCAGGGACTCTTTTTCCCATTTATAATCAAGATCAATCAACAGAGCCAATACAGCAAATCCTTTATTTATTTATCCATTGATGGAATGGTTTAAGCAGCTCAATGCAGTCAGGGGACAATCTTGGCCACAAGGAAAACAGAATTGTTGCGTCCCCTAGGGGACTTCCTTTGTCCTCTTAGGAAGTGACCTCAACTAGAGCTCTGGTGATTAGAAACGTATATATTGTGAGTGATTTCTTAAGTGTAATAGTGAGGGATGCCACTTCACTTCAAGGACACCTCAGTGTCCTTGATTGTGTTCTGGGTTTGTGAAAAAAGGGGTACAGTTTTCCCCCATTATCCAAAATAGAGCATCCCTATGAATCTTTCTGTAAGCCATAAAGAAGAAAGTGAAGAAGCAGCTACCTTAGGACACATCTTGCTAACAGATGCACAAAAATAAATTGAGATAAAGCACAGATGCTACAGACACAGTTTGAAGCCATGGTGGCCTGATGCTAAGATGCTGAGTGTAGTTCCCAGGCAAGGAGCTTGGTGGTGCCTAGGGGCCACACTGCCTCTGTAACACCTCATACATGCTAGTCACTTCAGTCATGTCCCACTCTTTGTGACCCTATGGACTTTAGCCTCCCAGGCGCCTCTGTCCATAGGGTTCTCCAGGCAAAAATACTGGCGTGGATTGCCATGCCTTTCTCCAGGGGATCTTCCCAACCCAGGGACTGAACCCATGTCTTTTACATCTCCTGCCTTGGCAGGTGGGTTCTTTACCACTAGTACCACCTGGGAATCTTGCTGCAAAACAAATGCTGAATTTCAATTTTACCTTTCACTTTTTTTTTTCTTTTAAAGTGAAAGGTATAAATGGGGCTTCCTTGGTGTCTCAGACAGTAAAGTATATGCCTACAATGCAGGAGACTTGAGTTTGATCTCTGGGTAAGGAAAATCCCCTGGAGAAGGAAATGGCAACCCACTCCAGTATTCTTGCCTAAAGAATTCCACGGACAGAGGAGCCTGGTGGATTATACTCCATGGGGTCACAAAGAGTCAGATATGACTGAGTGACTAACACTTTCACTTTTTTGTAAAAGTGAAAATTCTCTTTAGATTTCTTTCAATTAGTGAAAACAGGTACTAAGGTAGATCCTTCATGAAAACCAAGTGGCGTGAAGCAAAGTTTTGAAAAGTGGGGACGCCTCACAACATAATGGTCTCTTGTTCCAAGTATATACTCAATGCTTACGTTACAACGGCTCATCAATCTTGTAAGAGCTGACTCCCGTCAAGTGTCTAAAGCAGCTGCAGAGCTTTCTCTTCCCTGGCGCTCAAATAAATAACCAATAATAAAACTATTTTCATGTGTTCCTATTTTAAAGATTACATTGTTACCCAAAATGACAAATCCAGAATTGGAAATTCTGTCACTGGTAATGTAGACAGGAAAACATTTTTCCATTAAGTAACAATATGGGAGCCCTTTCACTAACTCTGTTTTAATTCTTCATGGAAGAACACTCTCCAGAAGTAGGAAATCTAAGAAAAATTCTTAAGAATATAATTTATTTTACCATCTGCTTTTCTTAGAAAATAATCAGTTAATAACATAATTGCCTTGACAACATATTCTGAGTTGTGCATGTGCTATCCTGGAATGCAAAATTCATTTTTTTTTTTAAATTTCAGAAAGAGTGTTGAAGTTTTTTATTCTATTTCTCATTTTATATTTTGGAAGCATCTTATATTTTGAACCCCACCCCAACTTATTCATTTCAGCTTTTAAACTGTAGCAATTTTTAGTACATTGACACAATGAGTAATAATGTATCATACTACATCATAAAGAGTTTTTATTACAGTGCCTCAATTAATTTTTTGCTTATTATTTCCCATTAAAGTTTAAAGAACAATGTTTTACTTGACGAGATTATTAAAGAATGAGAATGACTTGTTAATTTAAGTACCCATGATTCTTGTGGTGTATCGATCTATCTATCTTGTGGATATATTTAAGGCAAGTTAAGGATAAAGACAGGCTTCCCTTGTGGCTCAGCTGGTAAAGAATCCATCTGCAATGTGGTAAGACCTGAGTTCGATCCCTGGGTTGGAAAGGTCCCTTGGAGAAGGGAAAGGCTACCCACTCCAGTATTCTGGCCTAGAAAATTCCATGGACTGCTCCTGGGAAGAAAAGCTATGATCAACCTAAACAGCATATTAAAAAGCAGAGACATTACTTTGCCAACAAAAGTCCATACCGTCCAAGCTATGGTTTTTCCAGCAGTCATGTACGAATGTGAGATTTGGACTATAAAGAAAGTTGAGCACCAAAAATTGATGCTTTTGAACTGCAGTGTTGGAGAAGACTCTTGAGAGTCCCTTGGACTGCAAGGAGACCCAACCAGTCAATCAGCCCTGAATATTCATTGGAAGGACTGATGTTGAAGCTGAAGCTCCAAAACTTTGGCCACCTGACACGAAGAACTGATTCATTGGAAAAGACCCTGATGCTGGGAAAGATTGAGGACAGGAGGAGAAAGGGATGACACAGGACGAGATGGTTGGATGGGATCACCAGCTCAATGGACATGAGTTTGAGCAAGCTCTGTGAGTTGGCGATGGACAGGGAAGCCTGGCTTGCTGCAGTCCATGGGGTTGCAAAGAGTCAGACATCACTGAACAACTGAACTGAGGGATAAAGACCTAAATATATGACTAAAAGAATTAATCAATACCTCTATTGGTTCTGATTTTCAGGAAGAATGGCAGATCAATGAAGCAAACAGTTTTGAGATAAAGGAGGCTTTGCCCATTGTATTAAATGGTACAAACATCACCTGTCTTTGATGATCTATCCTAGGTGAAGCTGTCTGCACCACTGAAAGGTCAGTGATATCTTAGTTATGACATGACATAAAAATTCTCTACTAGGATCAGAACTCAGATTTCAGAATAATAAAGAAAGCACTAATGGCAAATTCATAAATTTACATTGTGTTGAATTATGGACAACTGATGTTATGAATTATATTTGGTTCCTATTAGATCAGTGGTCCCCAACCTTTTGGCATCAGGAACAAATTTCAGGAAAGACAATATTTCCACAGACCAGGGTAAGGAAGATGGTTTCAGGATAATTCAAGTGCCTTATATTTATTGTGCACTTTGTTTCTATTATTATTACATCTGTTCCACTTCAGATTATCAGGTATTAGATCCTAGAATCTGGGGACCCCTATACCACATGATAAGATCTTTGTTAGCAATGTTTCAAGAGTACCAACTGAATAACAATCTCATATAGTGACAGAACATAATACTGTGATAGTATATCCATTCTGTATTTGATTAATATATAGGGTTCCTTATGCTATTCAATTTGAAAACCATAAAGTTGATTTTATTTTGAAAGCATTAGTTTATAATATATTATTTGCTCTAATAACATTTATGTTATTCACTGTAATTTTCTTAGTTGCAACAAAATTTTGACTGAAAAATTCTATTTTTGAGCAAACTCATGTCTTGTAATAGCAATTATTAGCCTGAGAATAGCAGCTATTATTTATTTAGTGTTGTATGTGTCAGGCACTTTTCTAAGTACTTTAAATGTGTTCCTTTCAATAGCACCAGGAGATACTATTATTAACTACATATTACAGATAAGGAAATGTAGGCAAAATAAGTAACTTATGAAAGTCACACTGCATATAAGTATTGAGCTCCAAATCCAAACCATAAACCATGCCATCTGATTCCAATATTAAACTCTTAACCACCACAGTCACTGCTATCCCACAAATACCTCCTACCCCCTGGAATATGAGCCTATTCTATCACCAATTTTGTTAAAAATAATTTGAGAATATTGCATGGCTACAAATAACACCCAATATAACATGCATATTCTAAATAAAAACTTTCAGGAGTAAAACATTTTTACTAGCAAAAGGAGATGAAAGTGTAAGTCTGTCTTTTAGTCTTCAAGAGCAATCAGAGGTTGGGGACAGAACTGCTCACTCTATTAGAATGGACTAAAATGATCTCAGGCAGATACTTAATTTCAGTTTTGTTGGAACAAAATGAAATGTAAGTTTTTGTTTTCTTTTTTGTCCTTAGCACTATACTATGTTAGATTATTGATAACTAAAAGGTTTAGTCCATAACTTTTATTAAAAGCTATTACATATAAATGCAGATCATTTATTAACACAAAGGGATTTAAATAGCTCTAATGGAAACTGAAACCTATTAAACTAACAGTGTATACTGCATTGTTCTGGGTCCAAATAAGTATGCATAAATTAAAAAATATATGTATATTGTTACATTTTTCCTTAAACTTCAATGAGTTCTTTTGTAATTTGTAATTTAAAGTGATTTAACATTTCTTGTAGTCACGTGTGCATACTAAGTCACATCAGTTGTGTCTCATTCTTTGTGATCTTATGGACTACAGCCAACTAGGCTGGCTCCTCTGTCCATGGGATTTTCCAAGAAAGAATACTGGAGTAGGTGGCCATGCCCTACTTCAGGGGATCTTCCTGGCCCAGGAATTGAACCTGCATCTCCTGCAACGCAGTCAGATTCGTTACCGGCTGACCCACTGGGAAAGCTCCCTTTTTTAGTTGTATTTCCTCTCAAATCTCCAGCATTAATCCCCAAATTAAGCAGGAATAGCCAAACAAGTGCTGCTTTTTTAGGGGAATGGTTCAATAGGCCCCAGAGAGTCCTAATTTCAATATATTTGACTTAAAAGTCTTATGAAGCGTTGCTAACTTATTGAGGAGAGTTGCACCCTCCTTGAATGGGCTTTGATAGTACAGGAATTTCCATAAGAAAAAAGTAGAGGGCCAATTAAGAAGTCATCTATATCTTCTTTTTTTTTTTTTTAAAGAAGCAGATGCAATCTTTGTTTCAATTCACTAGGGGCACCTTCAAATTACTTCATTGAGTTTCCTAATTTGTGTACTAACATGGAGTCAACTCAAGATTTACTTACTGGTAGGGCCATGCCATAGTTGCATTTATTTCTCATTAAATGTACTGTTGACAGAAACACTTACAAAAAAGATCACCAATGGAATTCCTAAATAAACTGATTCTAGTTTTGCTTGAAATAGATTGCAATCATTAATTTTGATATTATAAATAAATGCTGTAAAGCATAAACATATATATGTTCATAAATATATGTAAAAACTACATAGGTAATTTAATCGTTTCAGCCCTTTTCTTTTACTGTCTGACTTGTGAATTGAACATTTTGGCTTCAAACAAACAACTGAAATCTATATTAGAGATAGGATCTAGAATTATTTTTCATGATAAACCTTACCTTTAATAAAGAAAGAGTGAAGTCACTCAGTCGTGTCCGACTCTTTGCAACCCCCATGGACGGTAGCCTATCAGTCTCCTCCATCCATGGAATTTTCCAGGCAATAAGACTGGAGTGGGTTGCCATTTCCTTCTCCAGTGGATCTTCCCAACCCAGGGATCGAACTCTGGTCTCCTACATGGCGGGCAGACGCTTTACCGACTGAGCCACCTGGGAATAGCCAAGCATAAACTAAGCCATTGATATTTTCCAAAATTCTGGCTCCTGTAATTTTGTATCAGAGCTATTTTGAAAGTTGTTAAAAATACTTACAAAAATATGTTTTTTTCTGTGTTTAGTTCACATGTTTACAACTACCATGTAGGAAATATTTTTGATTATACATTCATGCTGGTGAAACACTTTTGAGCATGCCCTCATATCTTTTTATCATGTGTATACAAGTGCTACTGTATTAATACATCACACTCCATGCATGTGTTATGTACGTGTCATACTTCCAAGTTACAGTTAATGAGATTGGCTCCATCGTATTTCAGTGAAACTCTACTTGACTCGAGCCAAATATCTTGAAGATGAACATTTTAGTTAATAAGGTGAACTATGTGAATGATAATGTATTTATGATTATTTCCCTTTAACATGATTTTTTTTTCCCCTTGAAAAGTTATAATTGTCAACTACAGCCTTCTGGTCTACCTCCTATTAGCAGTAGAAGTCATTTAGTACAGTTGCTTTGCATAAGTTACCACCAGATGGCATTCTTGTGTCTTTGATCATGCACACATTTCTAAACTAAAAACTGCATTGTGGTTCTTGTTAAGTTCTTTGGGCACATTATTTCACTTCTCAAAGTATTCATAGTATCATAATAAATAAAGGGTACTGGACTAGATGGTTCAATTCAAATACAGACTATTAATATTACCAAATAGCTTCTCTGTCCATGGTACTATACTAAATGTGCTGAGGGGTACAGAAGTGAAATATCAACACCTTTAATTATTTGTAGATAATAAGCATTCAGCAGAGTTCTTTATCTGCCTTCTAGTTAATTAAATTGTCAGATTCTTCGCTGTTTTTTATTTTGTTTGTAAACATATTGAAAGTAAGTAGTCGGACAGACTGAGTGACTTCACTTTCACTTTTTACTTTCATGCACTGGAGAAGGAAATGGCAACCCACTCCAGTGTTTTTGCCTGGAGAATCCCAGGGATGGAAGCCTGGTGGGCTGCTGTCCATGGGGTCACACAGAGTCAGACATAACTGACGTGACTTAGCAGCAGCAGCAGTAGCAGCAGTAGGCAATTATAAAAGCTTCAATGTGGGATTCTAAGAACTTTATACTTTATTATATGTTACTCAAAATTAATTTCCTAATTGATTTCACATAATATAATCCTCACAGATTTATCAAAGTTTTTTATTTTTGTTAATTAGCTGGTAGGCTTTTGGCTGATTTGTGTTAGTAAAGCAGGGAATTTATGCTTTATAAAGAAAAATTTGAAATAAAGATGGCATATACTAGGGATACAAAGAAGAGTTAGAAGACTATAATTAATCATGTAAACAAAGAAAAATAAGTAGCTAAGATGAGTATATCCCTCCTTCTGAGAGATGGGATCATTTCAACAAGTAATTTAGAAAAAGAATGGTTAGGAGGTAGAGTAGAAGATGATTCTGAATTTCTAGGATAGGTGACAGAAAAGTTAGTGAGTTATCACCTGGGGGGTGGGGAATATGAAAAAAAAGGTTTTAGTACAATGTATAGCATTTGTTTTGGAAATATTGAGCATAAAGATCAGTGGTGATGAAAATATTAACAATTTGATATGGAGTTCTAGAGAGAGGTGAGAGATATATTTTATAGGGAAAATCCTGTCAAATGTACTTAACAAAATCAACAGTGAACTTTTTCTCCTTATTTTGTTCCCACAATATGTTTTATTAATAAAACAAATATTTTTGAAGTTTAATTTAAATTTTGAAATTTAATGACCATATTATATGAATAGTAACGTGTCACCTATCATCTAACACTTGTGAATTGCGATGTTAAAATGATGTATCTGAGTGGAAAATAAGGATATTTATTTCTACATTTAGTACAGAAAAAAACATACCTATTACATATTATTTATTTTGATTTAAAAAAATGGAAATGATGGAAATTCACTGACAATCCAGTGTTTAAGACCCCTTGATTCCACTGCAAGGAGCACAGGTCCAAACCATGATTGGGAAACTAAGATCCTGAAAGCCATGTGGTGAGGCAAAAAATAAATATAAGATGGAAATATTTGCTATTAAATTCAATTTTTATGTTACTTATTGAAATTTGTCATTCAAGTGGACAAAAATCAAATTTTAGGTATGGAGAATAATTGTTTCATGTGGGAATTATATTACTTTCAAAGTGCTATCGTAATATACATTGGGCTCTGGACAGGATTATGAAGTATAGATGTTTCTCTGACTTTCTCACACATGAAACTCTTTTTTTTTTTTTCTCCTTGCTGTTGCTGCTGCTGCTAGGTTGCTTTAGTCGTGTCCGACTCTGTGCAACCCTATAGATGGCGGCCCACCAGGCTCCCCCGTTCCTGGGATTCTCCAGGCATGAACACTGGAGTGGGTTGCCATTGCCTTCTCCAGTGCATGAAAGTGAAAAGTGAAAGTGAAGTTGCTCAGTCGTGTCCAACTCATCGCGACCCCATGGACTGCAGCCTACCAGGCTCCTCCGTCCATGGGATTTTCCTGGCTAGAGTACTGGAGTGGGTTGACATTGCCTTCTCTGATTTGTGTACTAAGGAAGATTTAAAGGACTTGTTGAATGAATGTAGAGAGAACAGCTTCACGTATAAATAAAAAAAAATTTTTAAATATACTGTTCATGATTTTATATAAAATAAATACATAGTTCTTTGAAGGTTTAATAAAAATATCAAAATTAGAACAAGGCAAAGAAGAAAAGTATTCCAAAAAGTAAGTTTCTGAATAAAGACAAATTACTTTTTTCTAAAAATTCATGAGCTTATACTTTGATTAAATGTAATTTGGCCTAATTTTATCTTACTTTAAAAGAAGTATATTAAGAATACTTAATTTTTTCAATTTATCATATTTATGCTTAATGATAAACTTGGAGACTAAGTATTCAAAAGTTCTTCATTTGTTCAAAAATGTTTCACTTGTTATTTCTCCTACTAAGTTATCGTTAAATAGCTAAAATTAAGACATTTATTAAACCTTTTATTGTTCAGTGCAGTTCAATTCAGTCGCTCAGTAATGTCCGACTCTTTGTGACCCCATGAATTGCAGCACGCCAAGCCTCCCTGTCCACACCAACTCCTGGAGTTCACTCAAACTCATGTCCATCGAGTCGGTGATGCTATCCAGCCATCTCATCCTCTGTCATCCCCTTCTCCTCCTGCCCCCAATCCCTCCCAGCATCAGAATCTTTTCCAATGAGTCAACTCTTTGCATGAGTTGGCCAGAGTACTGGAGTTTCAGCTTTAGCATCATTCCTTCCAAAGAACACCCAGGACTGATCTCCTTAGAATGGACTGGTTGGATCTCCTTGCAGTCCAAGAGACTCTCAAGAGTCTTCTCCAACACCACAGTTCAAAAGCATCAATTCTTCGGCACTCAGCTTTCTTCACAGTCCAACTCTCACATCCATGCATGACCACTGGAAAAACCATAGCCTTGACTAGACGGACCTTTGTTGGCAAAGTAATGTCTCTGCTTTTGAGTATGCTATCTAGGTTGGTCATAACTTCCCTTCCAAGGAGTGTCTTTTAATTTCATGGCTGCAATCACCATCTGCAGTGATTTTGGAGCCCAAAAAATAAAGTCTGACACTGTTTCCATTGTTTCCCCATCTATTTCCCATGAAGTGATGGGACCAGATGCCATGATCTTCATTTTCTGAATGTTGAGCTTTAAGCCAAGTTTTTCACTCTCCTCTTTCATTTTCATCAAGAGACTTTTTAGTTCCTCTTCACTTTCTGCCATAAGGATGGTGTCATCTGCATATTATTGTTAGAAGTGAATTAATTTTTAGTCTTTATACATGCATTTACTCTTTGAAAAGATAAAATATAATAAGATAAGCACATTAGCCCTGGCCCTTTCTGCCTGTATTTCTGAGCTATACTATGACATTCTATAGGTGCATTCATGCTCAGTTGTGTCTGACTCTTGCAACCCTTTGGACTCTAGCCCGCTAGGCTCCTTTATCCATGGGATTTTTCAGGCAAGAATACTGGGATGGGTTGCCATTTCCTCCTCCAGGAGATCTTCCTGACCCAGGGATTGAACCCACATCTTTTGCATTGCATGGGGAGTTATATAAATGATCATTATCTGGTGTATCAAAATGTGAAGATGATATTTTGTCATATACTGTTTGCACAATGGTGATTCTTCTTAAAAACATGAATTGTTAAAATATGTAACAACAGTAAATAAAAGAATAGCTAAGGATTGGTGAAAATTTGTGGAATATAACCAACTGAATTGTTTTTAGTAATCAGTAGAGAAGTCTGTACTGTAACAATCTTGAACTTATTTTCAAAGTATTTTATATGTTCAAAACAATTTAAAATATTTGCTCTTTGAATTAGTAAGTTTGAAAATTACAGTACCTTTACAAAAGAGGTCAGTGAACAAATTTGTGCAAAACAGTTCATACTCGACGAAGCACCGTGGCTGTGGTTGGATAAAAGGGCTAGCAGAAGACTCTGAATAATATGTGAGGGAAGGACATCCCAGGACAATTATATAAGATGAACAAGGAAGGGAGACCTAAAATAGTTTATGACTTGTTCCAGAAGCAAGGTATCATTAGTGCTTATAGGTAATGAGGGAAATGAGGGAAAGGGGGTCATAGATTTAATCATGGAGAACCTTTAATACCTTGATGAAGATATCAGATTTTACTAGAGATAAATGTTATACAGTAAAGGTAAGATGAAGGGGAAGTAACAGAGCAGGACTTATATTTCAGATATTCACTCAGAGCAGAAAAGAAAATAGTTTGAAGAGATCAAGGAAATTAGATTGGAAGATTTTTTTTTTTTTTAATTTTTTGGTGCCAACAATGTTCCATTACTTTATTATTTTTTTCTTTCTTTTAAAATTTATTTATTTTAATTGGAAGCTAATTACTTTACAATATTGTAGTGGTTTTGCCATACATTGCCATATATTGACATGAATCAGCCATGGGTATACATTCAGGCATGAAATGGTGAGGTACCGAGACTGAAAGAATACTAACAAAAGGATGGATCTGAGAAATAAGTAACAAACAGCTAGGTGGAGGAACTGGTGAGAGAAAAAGTGAGGGGTTTAGGATGACACTAAGGTGAATATGATCATAAAGTACCTGAATTAATGAGACTGTTTTTTTTTAATCAAATCTCTGAGTGAGGATATACTTTTTCTTGGACAACTGAAAAGTGAACCCTGCAGTCCAGTGTGTGGAAAGTGACTAGAGTCCCTGGCTTTCCATATGAGCATCACGCTGTAGTTTCTCATCCTAATTTCTAGGGCATGTGTTCATTCTATCCTCGCTCTTTATTCATTCTTCAATCCATGAACATTTTCAAAGCGTTTACCAGACGAAGGGCTTATTTGCTGGCTTTTTTCCCTTGTACCCTATTCCTAAATTTCTATTTTAATTTCTCATTGGGAAACCTTTGTTAATTTACACAAGTTCCTTTCTTTGCATCTGGACTCTCCCTATTGTCATTTATTTCTAATCAGATTTCCTGGATATATTTTCCAAATGCTTATTAAAAAATCAGGAACTATTATAAGCTTCAACTAGCACTACTAGCTAATCATTTCTGAGGGAAACTAGTGCAGCATCTCGGAGAAGGCAATGGCACCCCACTCCAGGACTCTTGCCTGGAAAATCCCATGGATGGAGGAGCCTGGTAGGCTGCAGTCCATGGGGTAGCTAAGAGTCAGACACAACTGAGACTGAGCGACTTCACTTTCACTTTTCACTTTCAAGCATTGGAGAAGAAAATGGCAACCCACTCCAGTGTTCTTGCCTGGAGAATCCCAGGGATGGGGGAGCCTGGTGGGCTGCCGTCTATGGGGTCACACAGAGTCGGACACAACTGAAGAGACTTAGCAGCAGCAGTGCAGCATCTAGAGTTCTCTGTTGCTGAGTGATCTGGACCACAAACTCCTCTGTAAAGTATTTTGTTTCTTTTATGCCTGTTAGCTAGCCCACCCCATACTGCTCTCATTTCCCTTTGATCCTTCTTTACTGAGTTTTCTATGATGAAAATATTTCTATAGGATCTGTAATTGTACTGGAGAATAGTTCTCAACCCTGTCTACCCTCCAGCAATGAGAAAGGAGTTGGGGACACAGATTCACTCTGTGAGAAAACATTTACACACTGTAACCAATGTAACATAGAAAAAATTAACCTATGTGACTTGACTCTAATCCATGTGACTCCATGCTTGGAAAATTAATGGCATTAAATTTTTCAGAAGAGAGTACACATGTTATAAATGTGTTATATAACATATAAACACATGTTATATATGTCATGAAGACAGATGAAACATAACACTTAAAGTAGAACAAAGGTCACTCACTAAATCCAGAATCAGAAATCAACTTCTCTTTTATGCTTACCTGTGTATTTCTTTTTTATATCTTCTAGGAATTTTAATTTGGCAGGTTATATGATATATTTTGATAATATATAAACACAAACACACACATATATATATATATATCAACAGGTTGCTGCTATAACAAAGACATCTTAGAAACTCATACCTGAGAAAATTTATTAGTGATGGCTATGCTGCCACTTTTTAAAAATCAGCATCTTTATTACTTCATTGAGTAGACAGTAAATGGTAAAAGCAAAGCCCTGAGAAAGCATTTTTGTTGTTCTTCATGGTGCCAAGGGTAGAAAGGATGATTTCCTTTGATAGTTGGCCACTTTGCTCTGGCCATGGGACAATTTAATTCAAAAGGACAAGCAGCACCAGAGAGACAGAACTTATGTTCTAACTTGAAAGATCAATCTTTCTAATGGCACAGCAAGCTGCCATCATTAAGAACTCCAGAATTAGAACTGGGGTGTTTAAATCCCAGTTCAAGTACTTATTAGATTTGTAACCTTGGGCAAGATAGTGAACCTTTAAAACAACTGCAAAATGTAAATAATGCCTTAGCTTTTAAGCCTTTTGTAAAGATTAAGGGAGGTCAAGAGTAATAGACAAGTACTTAGGGACTTTGTCACAGAGTGAATGCACAATAAGTGGTGGAGCGATTTCTGATAATTTTCCTGTGATAGAAAACTTTGGGATTCCTGAAGTAAAAATAAAGTAAGAAGATTTAAAAAAAATATATGCAGGAATAATTCTGGAGACAATTAGATATTATGAAGCTATATATGAACAAAGAATGGAAAATGATAGTATGGAAACAAATTAAGTTTATAGAAATGTATAGCAAAAGGCACAGTCTTAGAAATGACACTATAATGATTTGACATTGGGCTAACTTGCAGGGGGAGAGTTATTAATCTTGGCAGCAGAAATGCATAACAACACATAGTTATGTGGCCATATATAAGTTACTTCTCATCTGTGGAAACAGGTTAGTAACAATAACTATGCCACTAGGACTGTATGAAGTTTAAATTTAAGTACAACACTAGATGCATGCTTCATACCTACTGATTGCATTGTAGATATGACTGTTATAATTATTTCAAATAATGCCCGATTGTGTGGATACCTAATTTGCACACAATATCTGCTTAAATATTGACTCATACTTTAATTGATATATCAATTTAAATTATTTTCATTAATTATCTTCTATTTTATATCCATTGAATGAAGTTTATTTACAAGACCTTTCCCTTCTGTTATATTATTATTTCTTAGAGTTCACTGAGCATGGGTTTTATATATCTGAACTTATTAAAACAGTTCCTAAAACTAGCTGTACATTAGAATCCCCTAGGGAAACTTAAGAATGCTAATCTCTGGATCTACTTTAAATGAATAAAATCAGATTCTGTCTCCAGAGAAGGGGTGTATTATTAAACTTCCCCAGGTGATTTTAATGCACAGCGAGGAGTGAGAATGTAGTGTTGTAAAGGAATTTGACATAGTTTCTGTTCTTCCTTCTTTCAACTATAACTTGCATTATTTACAATGATATCTATCTATTGATATCTATCTATTTACCTACCTATTTCTGACTGGAGAGTTTCACACCCAGAAGGCATTAATAAAGTTTTGATAACTATATCCATTTTCTCTGGTAAATATAAGGCTTCCCTTATAGTTCAGTCAGTAAAGAATCTGCCTACCATATGGGAGACCCAGGTTCAATTCCTGGGTCGGAAGATCCTCTGAAGAAGGGAATGGCAATCCACTCCAGTATTCTTACCTGGAGAATCCCATGGACAGAGGAGCCATGGAATCACAAAAAGTTGGAAATGACTGAACAACTAACACAAATATATCAGTCAGGATCCTGGCAGGCAACAAATAGCACATTGAATCTGGGTGTGGGCTGCTGCTAAGTCACATCAGTCGTGTCCGATTCTGTGTGACCCCATAGACGGCAGCCCATCAGGCTCCCCCGTCCCTGGGATTCTCCAGGCAAGAACACTGGAGTGGGTTGCCATTTCCTTCTCCGTGGGTGTGGGCAGAGGGTGATAAAACTAGCAAATAATGCTGTTCCTTGGGCTAGCGACAGCAGAAAGTTGCTATCATTTCTTATACCTGTCTTTTTATCGCTTCAACAAATATCTCCCCCTCACTTTTAGCTAAGAAACTAAAACCCACAAAATGGTTGTTACTAATCTGCTGCAATATATTAAGGCCCTGTCAGTGAAAGAAATGGTACATTTACTTACATTCCAGCACAAACTTATTATCTCTTGGTCTTCTTGCACAGAGTTTATGACCAGTATTTTGAGTAGCACTGTACAAGATTATCCACATCAGCATAAGAATTAGCTGAATATATTCCATGTAAAACCAAAACAAACAATCAAAAACCTCCTTTTGTTCCACATTTCCCTCCAGCTATAATCCTTCTACAGAGCTGTGTTTATTGCCTCTAATTTCTTTTATGGAGCACTCACAAAGTTATTTCAATCAGGCTTTATCAAGTCACTCACTCTGTCAAATCAGTAATCAATTTTCAATCTTCACCTTCCATGAATTTTCAGTAGCATCTGTTTTCAGTAACATCTGACATAGTAGTTCATCTCTGCCAACTTCTACTCTAAGTTATTGATTTAGAGTATTGTATATGCAACCACCAATTCCACATGCCTCTTTAAAGACCAGTCAACATTTCAAACTTATTATATGCAAAACAGATTACTTATTTTTTGTCCCTGAACCTGTCCTTCTCATCATCTTATCTCTTCTCACAGTTACCATGGTTTTTTTGTGTTTTTTTTTTGTTTGTTTTTTTCCTCCCCAAATCCACACCATTCTCTCATCTGGACTTTTGCAATACCCCCTTAAGTACTCTCTCTGCTTATCTTCTTAAGGTATTTCCTTAACACATCAACCAAAGGGATCCTTAGAAAATATAAAATATATGTTTATTCTTCTTCTCAAAACCCTACAGTGACTTCTCAATTCTGGATATAATTCAAGCCTTATGAAGATCTATGTGATCTAAATACAGCTCCCTCTACATTTTCCAACTATCTCTGTGATATCATCTCCTACCACTGTCCCTTGTAGACACCCTCATGGCCACATTGGGCATTTCATACTTTATGGAAACACTTTAATGTTACTCACTCTTCAAGAGAGACTTAAAAGGCAATCACTTTTCAACGTTCAAATTTTCCGTCACCAATTTAAAAGACAATGCTAAATGTTAAATCTTATGAATCATATGAAAATGTTAGAAATGACATGGATATATGTGTGAGCTTTCATCATGTATTCCATGTCTGCAATCATCACAAGGCACATGATTTGATGATAATATGTGTGATGAGTTAGACCTTAGAAATTACAATTTTAGAGAAAATTTCATTTTTTGACTGTCTTCTAATGTATCCTCATTTGGCTTTTTCAGTGTAAAAAGTCTTCTGAGAAGTGGCATCCCCATCATGGTGGCATGAGACATTTTCTATTCAAACTGTCATCAGTAAAACATTCATAACTCAGCAAAAGTCCCTCTACCCAACATACCAGGGCCCTGGAAAATTCCACATACCTGCACATCAAAAGGTAGTTGGATTGGGACTCACAGAGGTGGTGGAACCAGAGGAATAGTGCAGATGGTGCTTGTGATACCAGAAAGATGGCCAAGGCTGCTAAGTCTACTAGCCCCAGAAAACCTGGCAGCATCAGGAGAGGCAGTGCATGACACTCTGACCTTCCAGCCGCATCCAAACACCTGGCCACCGGAAATCAGCAGCAGTGGCAGTTGAGTGTGATCCCAAGCTTTCAACTGCAGAGGTGCATGTGACAACAGGCCCTCTGCTGCCAGTGGTAATGCTTACAGGCACAACAATCCTGAAGAGGCTCTGCAAGCCCGAAACACACCTTCCACTTCCCCTGCAGCAGTGCAGCCAGTAACTCAGGAAACTCCTCTTCCCACCCCAGCCGCCCCCAGGATAGAGTTCAGTCATTCAGTCATGTCCGACTCTGTGACCCCATGGACTGCAGCACGCCAGGCCTCCTTGCCTATCATAAGCTCCCAGACCTTGCTCAAATTCATGTCCATTGAGTCGGTGATGCCATCCAACCACCTTATACTCTGTTGTTCCCTTCTCATCCTGCCTTCAATCCTTCCCAGCATCAGGGTCTTTTCCAACGAGTCAGTTTTTTGCATCAGGTGGCCACAGTATGGGAGCTTCAGTTTCAGCATCAGTCCTTCCAATGAATATTCGGGACTGATTTCCTGTAGGATTGACTGGTTGGATCTGCTTGCAGTCCAAGGGACTCTCAAGAGTCTTCTCCAACATCACAGTTCAAAAGCATCAATTCTTCAGTGCTCAGCTTTCTTTATAGTCCAACTATCACATGTATACATGACTACTGGAAAAACCATAGCTTTAACTAGATGGACCTTTGTTGGCAAAGTAATGTATCTGCTTTCTAATATGCTCACTTGGGTTATCATAGCTTTTCTTCCAAGGAGCAAGTGTCTTTTAATTTCATGGCTGCAGTTACCATCTGCAGTGACTTTGGAGCCCAAGAAAACAAAGTCTGTCAACTATTTCCATTGTTTTCCCATCTATTTGCCATGAAGTTGTGGGGCCAGATGCCATGATCTTAGTTTTTTGAAAGCTGAGTTTTAAGCCAGCTTTTTCACTCTCCTCTTTCACTTTCATCAAGAGACTTTTTAGTTCCTCTTCACTTTCTACCTTAAAGGTGGTGTTATCTGCATATCTGAGGCCACTGATAATTCTTTCCACAATCTTGATTCCAGCTTGTGCTTCATGCAGCCTGGCATTTCACATGATGTACTCTGTATATAATTAAATAAGCAGAGTGAGAACATACAGCCTTGTCGTACTCCTTTCCCAATTTGGAACCAGTCCTTTGTTCCATGTCAGATTCTAACTGTTGCTTCTTGACCTGCTATAGATTTCTCAGGAGGCAGGTAAGGTGGTCTTATATTCCCATCTCTTTAAGAATTTTTCACAGTTTGTTGTGATCCACACAAAGACTTTGGCATAGTCAATAAAGCAGAACTAGATATTTTTTTTCTGGAATTATATTGCTTTTTCTACAATCCAGCAAATGTTAACAATTTGATCTTTGGTTCCTCTGCCTTTTCTAAATCCAGCTTGAACATCTGGAAGTTTTCAATTCATGTACTGTTGAAGCCTAGCTTGGAGAATTTTGAACATTACTTTGCTAGCATGTGAGATGAGTGCAATTGTGTGTTAGTTTGAACATTCTTTGGCATTGCCTTTCTTTGGGATTGGAATGAAAACCGGCCTTTTCTGTGACCTCTGCTAAGTTTTTGAAGTTGCAGTACTTGGGTGCAATCCAAAAAATGACAAAATGATCTGTTCATTTCCAAGGCAAACCATTCAATATCACTGTAATCCAAGACTATGCCCCGACCACTAATGCCAAAGAAGCTGAAGTTGAACTATTCTTCAACTTCATGGATGAAGAAGAGATACTCACTATCCCACTGCCCCAGGCAGTGACCAGTGATGCTAGCAACACCAGCAACAGCAAGGCATCAGTGACCTCAGAGGTAAAAACAGTGACAGAGAGGACAGTGGGCAACACTTCAGCAGATGCCCTGGAGGGTAGAAAGTACAGATTCTCGAATATAATCAGAGGCAGCACAAGTTAAGAAAAACCATAATCTTGTGTTAAGTTGCCACCTACTGGAAAACAAAAAAGACCTCTAATTATAACCCAATAGAAAGAATGTGAGGGTTGGGGTGCGACTTATATCTAAAGAAGAAAGGTGTTCACTACTTCAAATGGGCCAGGAGAAAAACAACTAAACTCATCATGTACCATAAAGGAACACAGTAATACGGTATAAAAAAAAAGATAATTCTCTAGAAACCAAAGTCATTAAATATTGTAATCTCACTGATAGAAAATTTAAAATAGCTGATGTGAAGAAACTTACCAAGCATCAAGAAAACTAAAAAAAAAAAAAAAAGGCAATTCAGTGAGTTCAGAAATAAAATTAATGAACTGAATGAATACTTTACCAAACATATTGAAACTAAAAACAAACAGAAATCTGGGAGCTGAAGAACTCAACAAATGCATTAGAAAGCAGTGGAAATAGAGCAAATGATACAAAAGAGAGAATTAATCAAGTTGAATATAGAAATTATATTGGTAGAAAAGGAGACAGAATTAAGATCTTAAAACAAAAAGAACAAATACTGCAAGAACTATCTGACTCTACTCAGAAGGGAAAAGTTTGGATAATAGTATCCTGGAAAGAGAAGAGACAGAAAAGGGAGCAGGAGAAAGACAAATACTGCATGATTTCATTTACATTTGGAATATAGAAATGCAAGGGATTTCTGTGTGTTGATTTTATATCCTGCAACTTTACTATAGTCATTGATTAGCTCTAGTAATTTTCTGGTGGAGTCCTTAGGGTTTTCTATGTAGAGGATCATGTCATCTGCAAACAGTGAGAGTTTTACTTCTTCTTTTCCAATTTGGATTCCTTTTATTTCTTTTTCTGCTCTGATTGCTGTGGCCAAAACTTCCAAAACTATGTTCAATAGTAGTGGTGAGAGAGGGCACCCTCGTCTTGTTCCTGACTTCAGGGGAAATGCTTTCAATTTTTCACCATTGAGGATAATGTTTGCTGTGGGTTTGTCATATATAGCTTTTATTATGTTGAGGTATGTTCCTTCTACTCCTGCTTTCTGGAGAGTTTTTATCATAAATGGATGTTGAATTTTGTCAAAGGCTTTCTCTGCATCTATTGAGATAATCATATGGCTTTTATTTTTCAGTTTGTTAATGTGGTGTATTACATTGATTGATTTATGGATATTGAAGAATATTTGCATCCCTGGGATAAAGCCCACTTGGTCATGGTGTATGATCTTTTTAATGTGTTGTTGGATTCTGACTGCTAGAATTTTGTTAAGGATTTTTGCATCTATGTTCATCAGTGATATTGGCCTGTAGTTTTCTTTTTTTGTGGGATCTTTGTCAGGTTTTGGTATTAGGGTGATGGTGGCCTCGTAGAATGAGTTTAGAAGTTTACCTTCCTCTGTAATTTTCTGGAAGAGTTTGAGTAGGATAGGTGTCAGCTCTTCTCTAAATTTTTGGTAGAATTCAGCTGTGAAGCAGCCTGGGCTTTTGTTTGCTGAAAGATTTCTGATTACAGTTTCAATTTCCGTGCTTGTGATGGGTCTGTTAAGATTTTCTATTTCTTCCTGGTTCAGTTTTGGAAAGTTGTACTTCTCTAAGAATTTGTCCATTTCTTCCACGTTGTCCATTTTATTGGCATATAATTGTTGATAGTAGTCTCTTATGATCCTTTGTATTTCTGTGTTGTCTGTTGTGATCTCTCCATTTTCATTTCTAATTTTATTGATTTGATTTTTCTCCCTTTGTTTCTTGGTGAGTCTGGTTAATGGTTTGTCAATTTTATTTATCCTTTCAAAGAACCAGCTTTTGGCTTTGTTTATTTTTGCTATGGTCTCCTTTGTTTCTTTTGCATTTATTTCTGCCCTTATTTAAAAAAAAAATAAAATAGCAAAACAAACCAAATAAAAACAGACACATAGATACAGAGAACAGAGTGAGTGATTAACAAAGGAAAAGAAGATTGTAGGGGGAGGTAAATGGGTAAAAGGAATCAACTGTATGGTGATAGATACTAAATTTTTGTTGGTGAGCACACTGTAATACATACAGAAGTCAACATATAATATGCATATGGAACATATAATGTTATAAACTGATGTTACCTCAATTAAAAAAAATAAACTTTTATTTTGTCTAGACTAAAAATCATATAAAAATTACCTTCTACAGTTAGTGAACATCTGACTAAAATAAAGAAAATATATGACACTGACAACCTAGAACTCACTGCATATTTTAAACCTATTACTCTCACGTGGAACTGATGACTACAATGAATCTAACTTAAATTAGATTTTTACCAGATGAAAGTTCTACATTTTAAGAGAGTGAAGTAAAAGAAAAAACTTTTGTTAATAATGACTTAGCACAGAAGCACAGTTGTGGTTTTCAAGTTACTGCAAATACTATTGAAATACAAAGCAATCTGTCTTTCAATTCTCAACATATTTCAGGTACAAAAAAAAAAAAAAAACTCCTCAGCTCCTTCAAGTAAATAATATTTCATGTTCAGAGTGTTGCCTTGCTCACTCATAAATATACTGAAAATATTCACCTAATCACTTCCAAAATCTCCATTACTATTTTATTACTTGATTGTTATCTTGACATTTAAGGTTTCCTATCAATGTCAAATTATTAATTTGTATTTAATTTTTAGAAGCAACACTGTTTATTGTGAAACTCAGAGTAAGGAAACTCAGAATGCAGTCATATTCTATCTGAAACAGCCATTTGACTCTAACCAACTTACATACTTCTCTAACTTCCTCTTTTGTCATCTATAAGCTAGTTTCAATCTGGTAAACTGCAAGATCTGTGACAACTTGAAATGTCGAGTCTATATGATTATGTCTGGAGAAAAATGGTGCCTGTCTGCTTCTGAATTGCCCCTTCAGTGTCCCTAAAACTAGATAAATAACCAAGAATGAAAACAAAACCATGCGTGACTTCTGCCTTCAGAATACTGAATTCCTACTTGTCTGTAGAGAAAAAAAAAAAAAATCCTACAGAGTTCAACTGCACAACTGTGACTACAGAGTAGAGAAAGCAAGCTTAAGAACATCTGTAAAAAGGCACAGAGGACATAAACAAAACAGACGAAATCATCCCCAGATAGAGCAAGTCAAACATTAAGTGTCAAAATAGTAAACACAACACTTGGGCTTAGCCATTAACACCACTGATTAAATGAAGAGACTTTAAAGTATGTGGGACTAGAAGTAGCAGTCTCAGAGAGCCTTAATTACAAAAAAGATACACACTTTTAGCGAAAGAATACTGTTCAATGAGGAAATGAGGCAATGAAGGAAAATAATTTTATAAAAAAAGTAAAAAAAATCTTTCTAAAAAGAATTCTAAAGAAATAAGACATGACAATCCTTCTCTCACCCCCAACCAACATCATCCATTAAAAAAAAAAAAAAAAGTAAAGAGGACAGTAGAGAGCATTCTCGAACTAGGAATGTGACCATGAAATGAATAGAAATAAGAAAAAGCTAACCACATCTATAAAAAACTACAGTGATATATCAGAAATGGGAATCGACACAATTTTGATTATAAAAATTCTCCTCTGAAAACAGTCATGAGGTTTAATAAAATTGTAATACAACACCTAAACTAAATTAAATATATTCAAATGATGAATCAGGGTTCTTAAAAACCTTGAATGAGAAAATAACCAGTAGGACTTAAAATGGACATGACAGTTTATAACAAAACAAAAGTTGATTTAGCTAAGAAAGAGGAAAAATGATTAAAATTATAATAGACAAGTCACTCCAGGAAGAAAGACTCAAATGAAAATCTTATATAGGAAATTGAATAAAAGAAGGAGGAAACAGAATTCAGGAAAATGAAATAAAGAAAGAAAATGGATCAGTGTAAGCAGTTGAAATGCAAAACATATAGATAGCATATGTTAATTTAGTGTTCATGAAGAAAAAAATGTAATCAGTGGAACAGAATTCATACTTATATGTATAAACTAAGAAAATTTCCAAATATAAAGAAGCCTAAAGTCTAGATCTGACCTTTCAAGCCTAGACCTAGAAGGTAACAGAAAAAACTGAGCTGGTATAGTTACTTCTCAGGCTGATTTTTTTAAACAAACAAACAAAAATATTGTAATGAATCATTTATTTAAAGAAAAATAAATGCCTTGAGGGCCTCCAAACAGTTAAGCTGAAAAAAGTTAGTCACAAGAATTAGATTGGTATCAGAGTTTTCTAAAACAATATGCAAAATAAGGCAACAGTGAAGGATCACGTCCAAGAAAGTTAAGGGAATAGATGCACTCACAGGATATTATGCCCAAATGTCCAATTAAGCTGTCCTTCAAGTTAAAAAAAATATATATATATATATATATACACACATATATATATATGTGTGTATATATATATATATATGGTCTTGAACATGAAGAACTGACAGAGTATTCCACACATGTACCCTACTAAAAAATGTTACTAGGAGAAGAACTCTGTCTAATCAAGAGATAACTGGAAAAATTTTGGCAGAGAATATGAGAAATTTATTTTAATTTTAGAACTTAGATTAAAATAAGATTAAATGTAAGGGTAAATTCATGGATGAATAAGAATATATTAAATATTATATTTTCTGCCAAAGTAGAAGGAATGCAACAACAACAGAAAAAAAAAGAAGGGAGAACTTTGAGCATTTAGGAGAGCGGGACAGCTTTTATTGTCACTTCTGGATCTAGGGCTTCGTGAAGCTAGAACAATTTTGGTACCCTCCTCATCCCGTTGTCCTTTTACCGTAAATGTTCTAAGCACACTTTAATTTAAAGAGAACAGAAGCAATCAGGTATGAAAACCCAAACCTTCTTAATTCTTCCCTCCACTTCATGCCTATATATTTATTTGAATTCAAACCCATCATTAGACATTTATTTATTATATTTGACAGCATGTCTATTACTGCTTAGGGCTTCTCTATATAACACCATATGTTACAATTTTCTCAAGGACATCTGTGTGCATTGCTGAGTTTCTAGCTACCCAATTACCACCAAACCTATCAAGAGGTTTATTTCAGATGAGCAAAGCCTTTCTGGATCGTGGACCTTATTCTATAACATACTAATGTATATTATAATCACTACAGTTATAACTGGACATGGAACAACAGACTGGTTCCAAATCAGGAAAGGAGTACATAAAGGCTGTATATGGTCACCCTGCTTATTTAACTTATATACAGAGTACATCATGAGAAACGCTGGGCTGGATGAAGCACAAGCTAGAATCAGGATTGCCAGGAGAAATATAAATAACCTCAGATATGCAGATGGCACCACCTTTATGGCAGAAAGTGAAGAAGAACTAAAGAGCCTCTTGATGAAAGTGAAAGAGGAGAGTGAAAAAGTTGGCTTAAAGCTCAACATTCAGAAAACTAACATCATGGCATCTGGTCCCATCACTTCATGACACATACATGGGGAAACAGTGGAAAGACTGTCAGACTTTATTTGTGTGGGGGGGTGCTTCGAAATCACTGCAGATGATGACTTCAGACATGATATTAAAAGATGCTTACTCCTTGGAAGAAAAGTTATGACCAATCTAGATAGCTTATTTAACTTATATGCAGAGTACATCATGAGAAACGCTGGGCTGGAGGAAGCATAAACTGGAATCAAGATTGCCTGGAGAAATACAATAACCTCAGATATGCAGATGACACCACCCTTATGGCAAAAAGTGAAGAGAAACTAAAAAGCCTCTTGATGAAAGTGAAAGAGGAGAGCGAAAAAAAGTTGGCTTAAAGCTCAACATTCAGAAAACTAAGATCATGGTATCTGGTTCCATCATTTCATGGGAAATAGATGGGGAAACAGTGGAAACAGTGTTAGACTTTATTTTTGGGGGCTCCAAAATCACTTCAGATGGTGACTGCAGCTATGAAATTAAAAGACACTTACTCCTTGGAAGGAAAGTTATGATCAACCTAGACAGCATATTGTAAAGCAGAGATATTACTTTGCCAACAAAGGTCCGTCTAGTCACGGCTATGGTTTTTCCAGTGGTCATGTACGGATGTGAGAGTTGGACTGTGAAGAAAGCTGAGCACCAAAGAATTGATGCTTCTGAACTGTGGTGTTGGAGAAGACTTCTGAGAGTCTCTTGGACTGCAAGGAGATCCAACCAGTCCATCCTAAAGGAGATCAGTTCTGGGTGTTCATTGGAAGGACTGATGCTGAAGCTGAAACTCCAGTACTTTGGCCACCTCATGCGAAGAGTTGACTCATTGGAAAAGACCCTGATGCTAGGAGGGATTGGGGGCAGGAGGAGAACGGGATGACAGAGGATGAGATGGCTGGATGGTATCACCAACTCGATGGACGTGAGTTTGAGTGAACTCTGGGATGGACAGGGAGGCCTGGCGTGCTGTGATTCATGGGGTCACAAAGAGTCAGACATGACTGAGCGACTGAACTGAACTGAACTGAGATAGCATATTAAAAAGCAGAGACATTACTTTGCCAACGAAGGTCCATCTAGTTAAGGCTATGGTTTTTCCAGTAGTCATGTATGGACGTGAGAGCTGGACTATAAAGAAACCTGAGTGCTGAAGAATTGATGCTTTTTGGAGAAGACTCCTGAAAGTCCCTTGGATTGCAAGGAGATCCAACCAGTCTATCCCCTAAAGGAAATCAGTCCTGAATATTCATTGGAAGGACTGATGTTGAAGCTGAAACTCGAATACTTTGGCCACTAATGAGAAGAACTGACTCATTTGAAAAGACCTTGATACTGGGAAAGATTGAAGGTGGGGGGAGAAGTGGACGACAGAGGATGAGATGGTTGAATGGCATCACCGACTCAATGGACATGAGTTTGAGTAAACTCCAGGAGTTGGTGATGGACAGAGAGGGCAGGCGTGCTACAGTCCATGGGGTCACAAAGAGTCAGCCATAACTGTGTGACTGCAGTAAACGGAACTGAACTGAACATTTTAGCTGACAGTAACTACTTCTTCTTCAAATCTTCTCATAAGATTTGAGAATCTTCACAAGATTCTCTCATACTAAAGAATCAGCCTCCCAAATAAAGAGCCAAGATTTCTTTCTTGAGATCCAGCTGCATTATTAACAGCTCCAAAATAATGGAACACAGTGAAATTATATGTAACAAGCCTAAATATATTTTATTTCCCACAACTACATCAGATCCTTCTTCCTACAACATGTTTCCTTAATGTCACAGCTGTTCCCCCAGTCACTCAAGCAGAAAGCTGAGCATTATCTTTGACTAACCCCTCTATTTCAACACTACAGTCACAACATCTGTTTAGATTCCAGGGTTTGCCAATTTTTTTTGTAAAGGTCTCCAGATTCTGTTGTCTTTTTACAAGCTGTATTGCCATTATCTTGGGTTTGGGCTTACCTCTTTTCTTCATGATTAAGATAACTTAATTTACTTTTCCTTTTGATTTCTTTTCCATACAATTATCAGAATTATATTATCCAAATATAACTCATAGACTATTACCCACTACTTAAATCCCTTCATAGTCTACCTATAGCCTAGAGGTCAGTGTCTTCTTTCATCTGCTGGTGCCACTTCCTTCTTACAAGTATGCTTCAGAAATAACAATGACTTGTACTTGACCTGTTTTGGCTAGGAGTTTCAGGATTCTTGTACCTTTGCCTGTGCTCTTTACTCTGTCTAGGATGTGCATACATATACAGCTTTGTTTATCTGATATTACCTCCTATCTAAATCCTGCCTTGTCCCTTGTCAAATTATTAAGTCTCTGCCTGGTGCTATCATTGTGTGTGCAAGCTTTTATTATTACATTCAAGACAATGCATTTACATTTGTTTATATCTATGTCTATCTCTTATCTGACAAGGCAGGGATTATATTAAAGGAAGAGTACATGCCCACAGCAAATCTCATCATGATCTATAACCTAGAGGCATTTAATGAATGTTAATTGAATGAATACACAGATGAAGAATACAAATTATAATTTAATATATCACTGATTAAAGCATTTATAATTTTAATATCTTACCTTTTACTTTTATTATTAAGAATAATTTGTAAAGTTTCTTTTGAACTAAACTAAAACCATTCTTCTTTTATATTTATATCTTGCTATATAAATATTTTTGTGATTGAATTAATATATTTAAATATTCACATAGACTGTTTAATCATAGAACTAGTTAGAGACAATAAAAATACATGGATTAGTAGTCACAACTGAGTGGACCTCAAAGTCACATGATTATTTAAACATTGCAATTGGAACATTGAAATTATTTACATACATCAAGATTAAATAAGTTAATATATTTCCAACTTCTGGTATGATATTCGGTGTATAATGGATGTGCAAGAAATGTTAATTACTGTGCCTCTCTTGACAGTTTCAAAAAAGCCACGTATGGAAAAAATAGTAGATTTGCAGAGGTCAGCTTATCTTTTAAAGAGTAAGAGAGTTCAACCGCCATATTCCTATTATCTTCTATCTAAACTATGGGAGACATAACAGCAGCACTGTTGATGCTCAATGACTACACTCTTGTAATTTATATTATCTAGTGCACTAGATTCAACAAAACAGGGTTCCAACCCATGTGACTATTCTTTTATCATATTATATTCTTCTGCTTTATTGACTTACATTTCTTATTTACTTTTCCTCTATCAAACTCCCCAAATACATACACACATACATGTGCACACACATGCACACACACACATACAAACACACTCCACTAAATTATTTTTCTTAGGAAAATAGGATCAGCTTTTATATATAAACTTCAAATTGGCTGAGATTTAGGTGATGAGAATTTGAACTGTTCAGAAAGACGTAATTTATTTGTTTCCATTTATTTTTGGTGTGCTGCTGTCCAAATCCCATCATTTAGGCTAGGTCAGATTTCCAAATCTCATTATAGAAGGTATGTTTTATGGGATGTCTTACATTCTCCATTTAGTTGGAATTTCAATTTCCTATCGTGATATCTAAAGTTGATGGGAATATTGCCTTAAAACATTGTGAGCAACAGATTTGAAGCAGTGTGAGCTTCACCAAAAATCCTATTATATATTCCTAAAAGCTAAAAAACATTTAAATTAATTTTAAAATTATGTTTCAGTCTCAGATCAATGATTATTACATTGTTTCATTACGTTTCCCTCAGAAGCCTTGTCTGCTAATTCTACATCATAGCTACTTGAGGAATACAATCAAGTATTGTAAGTTTTAGCTGTTTTAGCTAAAGGAGGAGTAAGGAGTTTTAGCTGCTTCATTGGTGTAAAGACTAATGAAAATATAATTCAATTTATTTCAAATCTCATCCTACATATGTATTGACCTTCCAACTTATTCTATAAAAGAACCCTAAACAGGGCTGTGACTTTGGATCTGATGATTTAGAGTAACAGCCTTTACACATTTGTTGGTATTTTGTTTTCACTTTAATTTTCTTATTTTTAAGCTCAAAAAATTTTCAGAATGTCATACATCTTTTGTGACCAAAATTTGACATTGTACTGCTCCCCTCTCCCTGCTCCAAAAGACACACAAGTATCACTGTCACACAATATCTTTTTAAATATGTGTAAAAATTCAGAAAACTTTCTCAGGCATTGTCAAGTTATTTTCTTAAGTAGAAGCAAAATGAGATTTCCCTTCTCACATAATCTCAGCGCACACAAATCATAAACAAGAAAAAAAAATACACCTCATGTAAATATATAGTGATTGCCACTTTAATTATTTATTTTGTACTCTATTTTTGTCTTTCTTTTTTTTTTTTATTTTGTACTCTATTTTACAGTGTATGTGTTGCTTGAATTTTTAGATTTGTATGAGTCATTTCATCTGTTTAGGGATGAAATGTATCCCTTTAATTATCTAAATTGATTTCATAATCGAATTAAAAGAAAATTCACATCTCCTTATTACTACAAGGGTTACATCAAGCAGAAAATGATAATGCTATAATTCTGAGTGGTTTTCGTAAGTCGACTTGATTCAAAGTTTTTATCTGAAATAAAAATGTAGTCTGAGATGTTGTGAAATCTACCATCAATATGACTGTTAAGGGTACTAGCCAGAATATACTGTTCACCGATGCTCTCAGAAAAATTTTTCTTTTTTTTCCATATCTTTTCCTCCCCGCTGCCAGGCCTCCCACCCAGCCTGCAAAGCAACCATGGAAACTGAATAGCAGACCAAGTTAGAAAACTGTATTAAACAGACCAGTGGGAAAAACCACCTGAAGATGTTAAATACTTCTACTAATATAAAATATTATCATTTTATAACTATTTCAGATATCTCTGGGAGTACTGTTTCATTTCTTTTTTTATTTATTACTTTTTTAAATTAAAACAAATTTTAGAGAAGTTTTAAGTTGACCAAAAAATTGAGAAGAAAGCATTGACAGTCTCCATGTACTCCATACTATCATACAATCACAGCCTCAGCCACTCAATGTACCACACTAATGAGCCTACATTGACACATCATCATCAAAAGTCTATAGTTTATATTAAATTTCACTGGTGGTGTTATACATTCTATGGCTTTGACAAGTGTGTGATAACATGAATCTATCATTGTAGTACCAGACAGAATAGGTTTACTATCCTAAAAGTCCTCTGTGCTCCATGTATTTGTCCTTTCCTCCACACAACTCCTGGAAACTACTGATCTTTTTACTATCTCCACAGTGTTGCCTTTTACATAAAGAGATATAGTTGGAATTATATAGTTTGTGGCCTTTTCACATTCAATTCAGTTCAGTCGCTCAGTCGTGTCCGACTCTTTGCGACCCATGAATCTCAGCACGCCAGGCCGTCCTGTCCATCACCAACTCCCGGAGTTCACCCAAACTCATGTGCATCGAGTCGGTGATGCCATCCAGCCATCTCATCCTCTGTCATCCCCTTCTCCTCCTGCCCTCAATCCCTCCCAATATCAGGGTCTTTTCCAGTGAGTCAATTCTTTGCATGAGGTGGCCAAAGTATTGGATTTTCAGCTTCCTTAATTTAGTAATACACATTAAGCTTCCTCTATGTCTTTGTACTGCTTAACAGCACATTTTCTTTCAGGGCTAGATAGTACTCCACTGTCTGGATGTATCATAGTTTATTTATCCATTCACCTACTGAAGAACATCTTGGGTGCTGCAAGTTCTGATAATCATGAACAAAAGGACAATAAATATACATATGCAGTATTTATGTGATTTTCATTTCATTTGGGTAGATAAATATTAAAAAAGTGTGACTGATGAATCATATATTTAAAAATACATTTAGTTTTGTAAGAAACTGTGACTATCTTAAAAAGTGGTTGTATTACACTGCATTTCCATCAGCAGTGAATGAGAGTTCCAGTTGTTCCACATCCACATAAACATTTGGTTTTGTCAGTGTTTTTGATTTTGGCCATTCTAATAAGTGTATAGTGATATCTCATCATTATAATTTGTACTCCCTTAAAGCCTTATGATGTTAAATATATTTCTATATGCTTACATGCCATCTGTATATCTTCTCTAGTGAGTTATTGGTACATGTCACTCATTTCTGAACTGAGCTGTTCATTTACTTATTGGTGAGTTTTAACAGTTGTTTGTGTGTGTGTCTGTTTAAACTAGTCCTTTATCAGGTGTGTCTTTTGCAAAATGTTTTCTACCATTCTGTAGCTCATATTCTCATTTTCTTTATGTCTTTTGCAGAGAAGAAGTTTTATATTTTAATGAAGTCCAGCTTATATATTACTTCTTTCATGCCTTTGGTGCCATACTCAAAGTTATATAGATTATTTCCTAATAGTGATATAGTTTTGCATTTTACCTTAAGGTCAATAACCCATTTTCAGTTACTTTATGTTAAGGGTTTTAAGTCTGTGCCCTGATTCTTTTTTTTTTTTTTTCAGGTAGATGTCCAGTTGTTCCAGCACCATTTATTGAAAGGATTATCTTTGTTCCACTATACTGCTTATGCACCTTTGCACAGATCAGTTATCTTTATTTCTGGGTTCTCTATTCTGTTTCCCTGATCCATCTTGTTGACATGAAATTGAGATATTGTGGGAGCTCTTTAAGTTCTGTAAACATGTATCATGTTTAAAATAAGGAATATCCACAATAGCATTGATATATATTTTCTTGCGAAAAATATTTTGCAGGTTTTTGATTGCTGTGAGTACCTCCATCTCTTTATATATTTTCTAGCTGTATCTTCTTTTACCTACTATCACTAAAGGGGTGTTTTCTTATTTTCTTTTTCAGAGAGAACTCTTACCTCGAATTCCCACTTCATCCTTTTCATTTCAGAAGTTACATTCTGGTCCAGTTCCGTATCATCTTGTTAAGACCACTGCAACAACCATTGTGATTTTATTCCACATTAAACGTCCTTCTTCTTGAGGTTAAAATCTATATAGTTGACACTTAATAATGTGAGAGGTAGGGGCACTCACCCTCCATGCAGTATAAAAATCTGAGTGTAACTTTTGGCTGGTATTTTGTATAGATAGTTACTCCATATACATAGTTCCTCTGGATCTGCAGCTTCATATCTGTGGATTCCACCTACCACAGACTGTGTAGCATTGTAGTATTTATTACTGAAAAAATAATCCTTGAATAATGGGTTGGTACTGTTCAAGACCCATGTATATATACACACACACACAGACACACATATATATATATACGTATATATATATATGTATATGAACAGTGCAAAGAAATAGAGGAAAACAATAGAAAGGAAAAAACTTAGAGACCTCTTCAAGAAAATTAGAGATACCAAGGGAAGATTTCATGAAAAGATGGTCACAATAAAGGACAGAAACAGTATGGACCTAACAAAAGCAGAAGATATTAAGAAAAGGTGGCAAGAATACATAGAAGAACTACACAAAAAAGATCTTAAAGACCCAGATAACCACAATGGTGTGATCACTCACCTACAGCCAGACATCCCAGAGCTTGAAGTCAAGTGGGCCTTAGGAAGCACCACTACAAACAAAGTTAGTGGAGGTGATGGAACTCTAGCTGAGTAATTTCAAATCCTAAAGATGATGCTGTGAAAGTGCTGCACTCAATATGCCAGCAAATTTGGAAAACTCAGCAGTGGCCACAGGACTGGAAAAGGTCAGTTTTCATTCCAATCCCAAAGAAAGGCAATGCCAACGAATGTTCAAACTACCACACAATCGGACTCATTTCACACACTAGGAAAGTAATGCTCAAAATTCTACAACTAAGTTTCAACAGTACATGAACCAAGAACTCCTGGATGTTCAAGCTATATTTTAAAAAGGCAGAGGAGCAAGAGAGCAAATTGCCAACATCCACTGGATCACAGAAAAAGCAAGAGAATTCCAGAAAAATATCTACTTTTTCTTCATTGACTACACTAAAGCCTTTGATTGTCTGGATCACAGGAAACTGTGGAAAAATCTTAAAGACATGGGAATGTTAAACCACCTTATCTGCCTCCCACAAAACCTGTATTCAGGTCAAGAAGCAACAGTTAGAATAGACATAGAACAACAGACTGGTTCCAAATTGGGAAAGTAGAACATCAAGGTTGTATATAGTCACCCTGATGATTTAATTTACATGCAGAGTACATCATGTGAAATGCTGGGCTGGGTGAAGCACAGCTGGACTCAAGATGGGCAGGGAGATATATCAGTAACTTCAAATATGCAGACGACAGGCACCACCTTTATGGCAGAAAGTGAAGAGGAACAAAAGACCCACTTGATGAAAGTGAAAGAGGAAAGTGAAAAAGCTGGCTTAAAACTTAACATTAAAAAAATGGAGATCATGGCATCTGGTCCCATCACTTCACGGCAAATAGATGGGGAAACAATGGAAACAGTGACAGACTTTCTTTTCTTGGACTCCAAAATCACTGCAGATGGTGACTGCAGCCATGAAATTAAAAGATGCTTGCTCCTTGGAAGAAAAGCTATGACAAACCAAAACAGCATATTAAAAGCAGTGACATTACTTTGCCAACAAAGGTCCATCTAGTCAAAGCTATGTTTTTTCCAGTAGTCATATATGGATGTGAGAGTTGGAGCATAAAGAAAGCCAAGGGCTGAGGAACTGATGCTTTTGAACTGTGGTGTTGGAGAAGACTCTTGAGAATCCCTTGAACTGAAAGGAGATCCAACTAGTCAATCCTAAAGGGAATCAGTCCTGAATAGTCACTGGAAGGACTGATGCTGAAGCTGAAGTTCCAGTACATTGGCCCCTTGATGCTAAGAGCTAACTCATTAGAAAAGACCCTGATGCTGGGAAAGACTGAAGGCAGGAGAAGATGGGGACAACAGAGGATGAGATGTTTGGATGGCATCACTGACTCAATGGACATGATTTTGAACAAGTGCTGGGAGACGGTGAAGGATAAGGAAGTCTGGCTTGTTGCAGTCTATGGGGTCACAAAAGTCAGGCACGACTGAGTAACTGAAGAACTATATACATACACACACACACACACACACACACACACACATATCTTGGATATATGGAGAAATACAAAGTGTGAAGCAATATAGTGCAGCTGGTAAAGAATCTGCTCAGTTGGTAAAGAATCTGCCTGCAGTCAAGGAGATCTCGGTTTGATGGGGAAGATCTTCTGGAGAAGGGATAGGCTACCCACTGCAGTATTCTTGGGCTTCCCTTGTGGCTCATCTGGTAAGGAATCTGCTTGCAATATGGGTTCAACCCCTGGGTTAGGAAGATGCCCTGGAGAAGGGAAAAGCTACCCACTCCTATATTCTGGCCTGCAGAATTCCATGGACTGTATAGCCCATGGGGTCACAAAGAGTCAGACATGACTGAGCAACTTTCACTTTACTCACAGAAGCAACAGCTTATCATTCCACTTTGGGCTAAGGCAGTACCAATAGTGACTGTGAGAAAAAATTGATCTTTATATGGTACTCAATTTTCTCATATTAGATGCAATAATTATAATTGATTCAACTACCTCACAAGTCTCTTCCAGCTCCAAAGTTCTATAATTCCATTACTTAACTAAATACTATTCCCTGTCCTCAGGGGAAAGTTGCAAAAGCCACCTACCTGGGAGTGGGTGGAACGATCTTTTTCTTCCATGGGAAAAAATGAACATCTTTCAGTCTCACAGATTCAGTTTCACAGTATGTTTTGCAACAAAGTATGACTCACTCTTTCCACCTCTCACACCACAGCTTTCTCTCTCTCCATTTTGGCCATACATCCAGGAATTTTATCAAGTACTCAAATGAACTTGTCATCTAAACACACTTGTCTTGCTGTCCAGCTTCTAGCCTCAGTAACTCTTACTCAGCTTCATATCTCAGTCCATGTTTATCTCCTGAAGAAAGCTTTTCTTGAGGTTTGCATTAGATGCCTTGGGATAGTCTCCCAAAAGCACATTGCCTTTTTCATTTTCATCACTTTTTAATGTTTACCACTATTTTTAAAGTGTCAGTCTTCATTCCATTAGTCTGAAAGCAGTGACTAAGTATCTTACTTTTTGCTATGTACCCTGTCCTTCACCATGCCTGGTACATAGTGGTAAGTCAACAGTTATTTTAAAAGACGTGATTTTTAATACTCTACTGCTACTCATTCTCATTCTGGTGCTATAGATACAAAAAGGTTAACCCTCACTGCAGACTGTGATAAAGTCAAACTGAATATTTTAGGAACAGTAGTTTTCTAAAGAAACTTGATGTACTGAATGTAAAATAAAATAAGTCCTTTAAGCTAATAAAAGGTAACAATAAAAATAATAAATTTTATTATAAGTTTTCATGAATCATGCTAAAAAGCCCTCTTTATTCTGAGTGTGGACTGAAATGTTATCATAACAATCCCCCACAAAATACTACACGCTATTTAGCAATTTTCCCAAGGAAGGGAAACACTTTTACAGGCAATATTTCAATAAAGAAAATTAAAATTATATGAAGAGAAGAAATATCTCAAAAGACACAATAACGAAAAAACCCAAGGGGGCTCACTAGTTCTGTGTTAATAGGCCACCACCAGATAGAAAAAATTTCTAAGACAGAAATTTTCCTGAGAACTCAAACAAAGAATGTCCCATTGAAGGTATATCAGTTTACTATAATGAATAAATATTGAGTATAATATTCTTGGACAATGCAATGAACATATCAACATTTAATTTATCAAATATAATAAAAGAGTGTTAGAATTCAAAGGAAATATTTAGTCCAAGCTCCTTGTTTTAAAGACAGAAACACTTTCCTTTCAGCATATACTGAATCAGCTATATACATGGCAAACCTTAGAGGAAAACAGTTATTTGCACAAACGAACTTAGATTCCGATCTAATCCCACAAACACTGAAATATATCTCCATAACATGCTAACATTATGTTTGTATATGAAAATAATTGAATTCCTAGAAAATTTTTAAAATATTTTTGATACAATTATAATTATTTTCATTATTTCCAGAGTGCATTTTTAAGAGACTATCAATCATCATCTAAGTATGTTCTTTAGATGACTTTGATCTAATTTAATTGAATTCACTTGAGATAGAGTGAATATATATATATTTTATAGGCCTATATATATATATATGCCAATTTCTGAACTATAACATAAATATTAAGGCAGATAAAGTAATCAAAAATTTTTACATATTTTCCATTATTCTATAGCATGATTTCAGTGATAACTAATTATGTCTCAGTGCCATAATTAATCATATAAGAACCAAGGAATTACTTTACAATATTGTATTGGTTTCGCCATACATCAACATGAATCCGCCACAGGTATACATGTGTTCCCCATCCTGAACCCCCTTCCGTCCTCCCTCCCCATACCATCCCTCTGGGTCGTCCCAGCATACCAGCCCCAAGCATCCAGATCATGCACCGAACCTGGATTGGCGATTCGTTTCATATATGATATTATACATGTTTCAATGTCATTCTCCCAAATCATCCCACCCTCCCCCTGTCCCACAGATTCCAAAAGACTGTTCTATACCTCTGTGTCTCTTTATTAAAAAAAAAAAAAAAAAGCATGGAGTCCTAACCACTAGACCACCACGGAAGTAAAAAAAAATAATAATAATAAGGAATTAAAGCTACTTTCTAAACATCTCAATAAATCTCATGATATGATTTGAGAATTAAAAAAAAAAAAAAAAAACTGGAACCAAAACTTAATCCATAAATAATAGCATTAAGGCATATGTCCTAATACTAGCAAAGACCTTTATTCACTACAAATGTACACTGTCAGTAGAAGGCGATTAGAGAACGCTAATATTTTCATGTTTCCTTTCCTGATAAAAGCAAAGAATGTATTAAATATTACTTTCTCAACTGTAACTGTTCATTTCTATGCATATACATTCTCCCTGGGATCCAAGTAAGGTGTTTTTCCACCTTAATTTTTTTTTGAAAATACAGAAAAGAAAAAGAAAGAAATATATCTGATTCTACAAGCATTGAACTGTAATGTAAATATTGTTTTTTTCTATCTTGAAAGAATTAAAGAGATCACAAATGTGTTAATTAGGACTTAATTAGTGACATAAACTGAACTCATCATGGCTTAAACAAGGAAAAGTTTATAGCCTTATACAATTAAATAGCCAAGGTCTAGTATTCCCTTCAGGCAGTTAGAAGTTTCTATTTTCTCCTACAGTACTGTTTTTCATTCTTTTAATCTACTGGTTCTTCTAGTAACGAAAGTTGGACATCAGTAGGCACCAAGTTAAATGATCCTTAAGAGTATATAATCTCGGAAAAGCGATTTTCTTCCACCTGGAATCTATATCAATTGCCCCAGATCCTAGACTGATAACTGTATCAAAAGGAATTCTGATTAGTTCAACCCAAGCCTACAGACCCATACAGAACTAGAAGAGATAAGGGTCATCAAAGCCTAAAATAGCTGAGCTGATAGAAGAAAGTGGGAGGATTGCTGGGCAAGCAAAAAAGCAGATGCTGCCAAAGAGAGAAAAATTTACTCTTTGTACAATTAGTTTACACCACATGGGGTCTCAAGGAGTCAGACATGACTGAGCAACTGAACTGAACTGATAAATATTTGGATAATATATCTTTTCTATTCTTTCTTTATTTTTTTAGAGAAAGTTTTTTTTCTAATAAACTATGTATGAACTGTTAATATTTTTGAAAACTATTATCTATATCCTAGAAAAATTTCTAACAAGATATAAATGACCAACATTAATCCAGGAAAAGATACGAAGAGGCTTACAGTCACAGAAAAAAAAAAAAAAAATTAAATTTCCTAAATATTTAACATTGAGTAAAAACGACCAAGTAGTTTTATAGCTATGTTCTCTCTTACAAAGACAAAATACACAAGAAAATGCATGCTTAGTTTATAGGAGATCTACCTTAATGTTATCTCATGAAAAATCTATAGGTGATTAAAAAAAAAGAAAAACACCAATACAGTATACTAACGCATATATATGGAATTTAGAAAGATGGTAACAATAACCCTGTGTATGAGACAGCAAAAGAGACACTGATGTATAGATCAGTCTTATGGATTTTGTGGGAGAGGGAGAGGGTGGGGAGATTTGGGAGAATGGCATTGAAACATGTATAATATCATGTATGAAACGAGTTGCCAGTCCAGGTTCGATGCATGATACTGGATGCTTGGGGCTGGTGCACTGGGATGACCCAGAGGGAGGGTATGGGGAGGGAGGAGGGAGGAGGGTTCAGGATGGGGAACACAGGTATACCTGTGGTGGATGCATTTCTATATTTGGCAAAACTAATATAATATTGTAAAGTTTAAAAATAAAATAAAATTTTAAAAAAAGATGTCTTTAGATCAAATAGAGAAAGTTTTTGTTTTGCTTTGTTTTGTTTTTAAGCAGTGTTCCATTTAGAACCAACCTACTACCTAACTGAGAACATGGTAATTATGAAAATTATTTTTAGTAGGCAAAGTTGCTAAACTTATATGCACATCAAAATTTGAAACTTCTCAACATGAATCCTGCTTCAACTTTGAGCTCAGGTTTTAAACTATGGGAGATGTAAAAACATGATTTTCACAGTAAAAAAACTAAACTTTTGAGGATGTACCTTACCTATCATATTTAGGGTCAACTCATTTGTTCAGCTTTATTGAACAAATAGTCATTAATTACCTATGAGGATATAGCAGGGGCTTGCTAATGGAAATTTAAAGATGAACATGATGCATTTTTGTGGAAGGCATGGCAACCCACTCCAGTATTCTCACCTGGAGAATTCCCATGGGCAGAGGAGCCTGGCGGGCTAAGTCCATGGAGTTGAAAGGAGTTGGACAAGACTGAGAGGCTAAACAGGGAAGATGTTCTTTTGTAATGTGTGGAGTTAAGGAAGGCTTCACAGAAAAATATTTGAACTTTGTCTTAAAGGATGAGTGATGTGATGTTGCGTTTAGAACTGAATATAGATCCAGACAGAATTTACTGAGTGTAAGGAGAAGTATGAAACAACTTGCTGGGTTCAAAGATCATTTTATAAAACTTAAGTGTAGAGAGAAAACAAAAATCTGTAAGATAAGCACTATGGAGGTTCTGGAATGTTTGGAAATGTTTTAAGCTGGAGGGTAATATGATCGATAACCTCTCTGTTGCTGGGAGATCACCATTAGCAGTATGGATGTTAGACTGGAAGAGACCAGGCTGAAGGGTGGGAGAAGAGTAAGGACATTATTCGTTAAGAATTGTCTGGGTTTGTTTCAAATATCTCATCTTGGTGGATGTTAGCATAGGGATAGTTGGATATATATTTTTTTTCTGTCACTATATTATGCTCTTGCTAAGAGAGAAAATATCTGGCTATTCTTTATTCTTTCTTTCTTATTTACTTTTTTTTTTTGGCATCACCTCATGGCATGTGGGAGGGATCTTATCTTAGTTCCCCAACTAGGGAATCAACCCTTGCCACCTGCAGCGGGAACATAGCGTCTTAACCACTGCACTGCCAGATAAGTTTTAGTTGTTCTTTCTATATTCAACAGCTCATTCAGTAGGTGGCACATAGCAGATCCTTAAGCAGTACATATATTTTCAAATTTTGTTAAAAACTGAGCAGAAAACAAAAAAAATAATGCTTAATTGTGCTACTTCACAATGTACTTCCAGCTCCTGAACTGCAGTGGAGACTGTTGAAATATCGATAGCACTCTCCTGCTGCTCAAAACTGTTTGTGAACTTTAAAAACTGTATTCTTTACTGAAACAGTGTCATTAATGATTAACACAGCTTGAATGATTCTAGACTTTCTAACAGCTAACTTTCATAGGGTGAAGAAAATAATACAACAAAGAGGAATATAATTTACAGGGGAAAAATCAAAAAAAAAAAAAATAAAACAATCAAGGCATAGATACTTGCAACAGAAGCTGACCATACTTTAACCTTTGTAACTTGTTTTATTTTCTGGGGACAGATGTGGATTTTAAATGGAGTAAGAATATATTTAAAATTATAATCAGGCTAACCTTTTTATTTTTTAAAACTGACATTTATACAGATTTCCTGAACTATTCAAATTAATGTAGCACCAAATTTAGTCTCAAGTTAAAAACACAGAATGCATGTGTCCTGTTCTTCCTGACAACACCATGCATTCATTTCCCTGTGTCCAGATAGAAAGGCATGAAAAGCCAATCTTTGAAAAAATAAACTCTGGTTAAAAATTATTATTATGCAAGTAAAAGAATTCTGTCTACTTTATAATCCACTGTTGAACTGATAAAATAGAGAATAATACTTTTTAAAATAAAAACAAATAAATTCAGGTAGCTATATATTCTGATGTTCTGTTTTACATTTTCATCTTTTAAAGCATAGATTTTAATTAAACTTAATAACATACATATGTTTTCCACCAGAATTTCAAAACTGCATTTTTGATATGTACATTGGGTGTATACCTGCACATCAATTGTCTCTATTTGACTTTAAAATGGTTAATCATGTGTCAGAGATATTTGTGATTTCAGTGTCTGCATCTATCTCTTATAAATGGAACTGAAACAAAAGATTGTGTTATACACATATAATTTAACATTAATCTGCAAAACTATCAATATTGGGATGAGTAGTTGCAATTTAAAACATCTGCGGTTCATAACTTATATAGAAGTTAATAATCTGAACACTAATACCATGCATATAATCTGAGAGATTCACAGATGCATTCAGTTCAGTTCAGTCACTCAGTCGTGTTCGACTCTTTGCGACTCCATGAATCGCAGCACGCCAGGCCTCTCTGTCCATCACCAACTCCCAGAGTTCACTCAGACTCACGTCCATCGAGTCAGTGATGCCATCCAGCCATCTCATCCTCTGTCGTCCCCTTCTCCTCCTGCCCCCAATCCCTCCCAGCATCAGAGTCTTTTCCAGTGAGTCAACTCTTTGCATGAGGTGGCCAAAGTACTGGAGTTTCAGCTTCAGCATCATTCCTTCCAAAGAAATCCCAGGGCTGATCTCCTTCAGAATGGACTGGTTGGATCTCCTTGCAGTCCAAGGGACTCTCAAGAGTCTTCTCCAACACCACAGTTCAAAAGCATCAATTCTTCGGCGCTCAGCTTTCTTCACAGTCCAGCTCTCATATCCATACATGACCACTGGAAAAATCATAGCCTTGACTAGACGGACCTTTGTTGGCAAAGTAATGTCTCTGCTTTTCAATATGCTATCTAGGTTGGTTATAACTTTTCTTCCAAGGAGTAAGCATCTTTTAATGATTGTTCTTTGCTCTCAGAAGATATTAGCAACAATTAGCGGGCGGCTGCGACCGGCACACTTAGTGGGGCCGAGAGGAGCTACCCCATGTCGGAGGTCAGGGACAGAAGCCGGGAGGACCCCATGCCCGAGGGGAGGCGGCCAAGAGGAGTTACCCCACGTTCAAAGTAAGGGGCATCGGCCGAGAGTGCCAGGCTGTGACGGCGCAGGAACGGCCGAGAGGAACTACCCTGTGTCGGAGGTTAGTGGCGGCGGCCAAAAAGAGCTACCCTACGTCGGAGGCCACGGGCGGAAGCTGAGAGGACCTACCCCACGCCCGAGGCCAGAGGCTGCGGCCGGGAGGAGCAACCCCACCTCCAAGGAGTGGTGGCTGCGCGGCCGCAGGAGAGCCTAGAGGAGCTATTCCACGTTCAAGGTCAGAAGGGGCAGCGGTGAGGAGATACCCCACAGATGCATTACAAAATAAAAATAAAGAATTAAGTCCTTTTCTATGTGTTTAAGTAATTAGTAGATTTTTGCCAGGCAATTTGTATAAAGTTTATAAAATCACACTGCATATTTTTGGAAAGCTGAGGAGTCCAGAGTGACTAAAGCCTAGGCACTGTATAGTGGTATAGCGGACTTAAAGGAGAGATGAAGTATGTAAAATATCCTCATTTGAAAGGAAAGACAATTTTTCTTAAAGAAAAGTGAAATCAACATTTGTAATTAATTTAAAAAGTAAAGTGTTACATTGAAATATACTCTTGCTTGTATGCTGGGAAACTTTTATAGATGCAATTAAACTTTAATTTAAAAGTATTCTCTGGTGTTATTAAGGTAACATATTTCCCACAGTAACAATTTATCATTACCTTTGTAGTTAACCTTGAAGCCAACAGATCCGACACTTTCATCTGTTTGAAGGTGCAGCCACATTTGGCTACTCATGCTTACTATCAGGTCTGGCACAAAGCTTCCAGTCAGCCTAAAAAGAGGTGATAGAGAGAGGAGAAACAGATTATTAAAATACCACTGCACTGACAGGAAAGTTTCTAGTTGTTCTTTTTATATGGAACAGATCATTTGAATACCTCTCTAAGCAAATTATGAGACAGATGAGTTTCTCACAACTTTCTCAGCTAGAAACAAACAACTGTCAGATTAATTTACAAGACAGGACAAATAACATAATTTAGTGATCAATGTTTACTATAAACAAGTACTATTTATGTGCTAAACTAGGTTATATTTCTGCTTTATTGACTATGCCAAAGCCTTTGACTGTGGATCACAATAAACTGTGGAAAATTCTGAAAGAGATGGGAATACCAGACCACTTGACCTGCCTCTTGAGAAACCTATATGCAGGTCAGGAAGCAACAGTTAGAACTGGACATGGAACAACAGATTGGTTCCAAATAGGAAAAGGAGTACGTCAAGGCTGTATATTGTCACCCTCCTTAGTTAACTTCTATGCAGAGTACATCATGAGAAACGCTGGGCTGGAAGAAGCACAAGCTGGAATCAAGATTGCCAGGAGAAATATCAAAAACCTCAGATATGCAGATGACACCACCCTTATGGCAGAAAGTGAAGAGGAACTAAAAAGCCTCCTGATGAAAGTGAAAGAGGAGAGTGAAAAAATTGGCTTAAAGCTCAACATTCAGAAAACGAAGATCATGGCATCTGGTCCCATCACTTCATGGGAAATAGATGGGGAAACAGTGGAAACAGTGTCAGACTTTATTTTTCTGGGCTCCAAAATCACTACAGATGGTGGAAATTAAAAGACACTCCTTGGGAGAAAAGTTATGACCAACCTAGATAGCGTATTGAAAAGCAGAGGCATTACTTTGCCAACAAAGGTCCGTCTAGTCAAGGCTATGGTTTTTCCAGTGGTCATGTACGGATGTGAGAGTTGGACTGTGAAGAAAGCTGAGTGCCAGAGAATTGATGGTTTTGAACTATGGTGTTGGAGAAGACTCTTGAGAGTCCCTTGGACTGCAAGGAGATCCAACCAGTCCATTCCAAAGGAGATCAGCCCTGAGTGTTCTTTGGAAGGAATGATGCTGAAGCTGAATCTCCAGTACTTTGGCCACCTCATATGAAGAGTTGACTCACTGGAAAAGACTCTGATGCTGGGAGGGATTGGGGGCAGGAGGAGAAGGGGACGACAGAGGATGAGATGGCTGGATGGCATCACCGACTTGATGGACATGAGTTTGAGTGAACTCCGGGAGCTGGTGATAGACAGGGCGGCCTGGCGTGCTGCGATTCATGGGGTTGTGAAGAGTTGGACACAACTGAGCGACTGCACTGAACTGAACTGAACTGAAACTAGGTTATATCTTTCAAATCCCTGAGGCAAGGTACTAAATTTTAAATACTGAAAATCTTATATTTCTTTTAAATTGAAAGAAAAAAAGAATCTATAAAAATCTTTAACTTGTTGCTGTTTTCACACCAGTAATGTACTTCATGTTAACCTTTCAAGTTTCACAGAACTTCGTTCTAAAGAAGCACTGTGAAAAATATTTAAGTACTGTGCAAAACAATAAATCACAAAGAGCATAATATAACCCTTTGCAATACTGATGTCAGGCTAGCCATGTCAAGTATGTTTTACTGGAAACAATTTTATTTTAAATAATATGCTGCTAATTTGATATGGCATCACTGAATCTATGCATTAATAAACTCATTCAGTAATATTCACTTTTATAACCCTAAAAAGAGAAATTACTTAATGATTCCACTGTCATCAATAATGCTTCGGTCTCATGTTTGAACTGAAGCAATAATCATACAAAGGAGGAGAGAAATGAGTAAATATAACCTTGAGGGGAAAAGTCTGTCAAAAATACAAAGACTTAAAACAACAAACAAATAACTCTTTGTATTCTTGACAGACTTTTCCCCTCAAGGTCATATTTACTCATTTGCTCTCCTCCTATATCTGCCATACAACCCAGCAATTCCACTGGGTGGGCATACACACCAAGGAAACCAGAATTGAAAGAGACACATGTACCCCAATGTTCATTGCAGCACTGTTTACAATAGCCAGGACATGGAAGCAACCTAGATGTCCATCGGCAGATGAATGGATAAGAAAGCTGTGGTACATATACACAATGGAATATTACTCAGCTATGAAAAAGAATTCATTTGAATCAGTTCTAATGAGGGGGATGAAACTGGAGCCTGTTATACAGAGTGAATTAAGTCAGAAAGAAAAACACCAATATGGTAATATTAGTGCATATATATGGAATTTAGAAAGATGGTAACGATGATCCTAAATGCGAGACAGTGAAAGAGACACAGATGCAAAGAACAGACTTGGACTCTGTGGGAGAAGGCAAGGATAGGATGATTTGAGAGAATAGCATTGAAACATGTACATTATCATATGTGAAACAGATCACCAGTCCAGGTCCATACATGAGACAGGGTGCTCAGGGCTGGTGCACTGGGATGAACCTGAGAGATGGGAGGAGGAGGGGGGTGGGAGGGAGGGTCGGGATGGGGTACACGTGTACACCCATGGCTGATTCATGTGAATGTATGGCAAAAACCACCACAATACTGTAAAGTAATTAGCTTCCAATTAAAATTTAAACAAAGAATACAAAGAGGAAAAAAGAATGGATCCACTGCTGAGTAAAATATCCATCATGATAGGGAATTCTAAATTACATATTTAAAAAATAGGTTTTTAAAAGAAGAAATTCTCAAGTGCTTCCCTACTTTGTTGCTAAAAACATGAACATTTCTGAAAAATTACAGGAGAGAAGATATAAAGTCTCCCTTCTTAATATCAATAAAAAGGGTACCCTAATAAAGCTGTGTTCTGGATGAAGGCTATACTATAATTAAACTAGCAGAGGGCAACATAGAGGAGCACTGTATTCCTGAGGCCACCATGGCCGCAGAATGTCCAGTTCTTAGTCAACTTCCAAACTATAAACCATGATCAACAGACTGCATTAGCAATACAGCTATGCCACCAGTGTTGAGTGTTACAGAATTTATTGGAATCCATCATAAATGAACTCAGTTAAATATTGTGATGTAATTATGAGATTGTGCATAATACTGAGGAATAGTGTGAGATATAAAGATACATAAGATATTATAGAATTTTAGACTATATTCACTTCATTCCTGCCAAAGGAAATAAAATTTGTATAATATAAAGAACACACGTACATTATCCTTTGTAATATATGTGCATATCTGTATGTACTCATATGCATACATATATGCATTATCATTTGAAAATTGATGGCACATGAACTTTCAGTCTTCAGTTGATGGGTTCAGAAGCACTCATTTTCTGAGCTACAGTAAAGAGACAGGTTTATGGGCAAGAGTGAGTACTCAAGCTCAGAGTAAAGTAAACCCATTATGAAATGGTCATGAGAGTTTAAAACTATAGGATATACATCAGCTATACCATATCAAATATGCCAACAATCTATCTCCTAGTGAATATTAAAAGGTGTTTTTTTTATAAGATTAAATTGTTCCTCTTTGTTATATCCATCTCAGTCCTATACTTTTTTACCAACCAAAAAATTTTAGTACATTTAATTTTGTCAGTTCATAAAGAACTGCTAACACATATAGGCTAATTGTTCCACTGACAACTTGCACTCCTATTTGCCATAATTCTATCTAGTTTCCAATAAATTGGTGGTGTAATAGTAAAAATAAATTTTAAAATAACAGCTAAATTAAAAATTTTCCCAGTATCAAAGTTAAAGACAATTCCCCCTTTCTCTGTAGCATTTCTTTTAGAAAACTTGAAATTATAAATGACAAAATTTCTTACAGATGTATGTCAATTTTTTAAGCTAAATATGCCTCTTGTCATTTTTTCACATTACATAATGTATTTATTTGAGGCTTTAAATAAATACGAGGAAGCCGGAGAAGGCAACTGAGCGCCTTGGCCCGCCCCGCCCCCGCCCCATCACCACCAGTCCCCTCTCGCCACACTCACTAAGTATCCAGTGCTCAACCTCTCTGTACGGCAGCACAGCTACTCAGACCTGCTGTCCGCCCCCGGGAAGCAGTTCCAGATAAAGTAATTCATGGGCATCGCTGGACTGACGGTTGCTTTGAGCCCACAGGAGCTCCCTTTTTGGATCGTGCAGACAGGTGCGTTCTGAAGGAGGCATTGTCGTTTGCTTGCCTGTCTAGGTGAATTGCAGGCGAAAGCCTCAGAAAGTTAGAGAGGAGAATTAGCCACACAGGCTACAGTTGGCATTTAAATGGTCCACTTCAAACCAGCTGCTAGTGTTTTGTTAAAGCAGTACATCTGTGCATGCAAAAGTGAATTTACCCCTCCCTCTTCTTTCTTAGCTAATGGAAAACCATTAAGGGAAGCTGGGATGAGAGACCACTTGCTCCTTTCCATCAGCTTAATAATAAACTTTAACGTGAGGTTTCAGTAGCACCTTGTTCGCCTCTTTAAATTATGACGTGCACAAACTTTCTTTTCAATGCAATGCATCTAAAGTTTTGATACCTGTAACTTTTTTTTTTTGGTTGCAATTGTTTAAGAATCATGGATTTATTTTTTGTAACTTTGGCTATAGTCCTTGTGTATCCTGACAGCGCCATGTGTGTCAGCCCATGTCAATCAAGATGGGTGATTATGAAATGCCAAACTCCTAAATTAAATGTTTTGGAATTCAGTGGGTAAATAAAAATGCTGCTTTGGGGATATTAAAAAAAATGTAAGCATAAAGGAAATGTCACTCTGTCTCCCTGTTTCCATGGGAGCTTAAGCCTAGATTATAGCCCTGTGATGTTAACTCCCTGCTTGCTGTAAAGATACAAGTTCTATTTTCCCTTTTGATAAGGACAAACAACATGTATACAAGCAGATTGTATCTGTCTGATATATAAGGAGTGAGATTCAGTTTTCCTCACAATTTCTTTAGCAGATTGTGTGTGATGTATATCACTTGTCTGGTTTAATGCTTATTCAATATTAAAAAATGGAAAAGGTCAATTTTCATTCAAATCCCAAAGAAAGGAAATGCCAAAGAATGTTTGAATTACCACATAATTGCACTCATCTCACAAGCTAGCAAAGTAATGCTCAAAATTCTACAAGCCAGACGTCAACAGTATATGAACCATGAACTTCCAGATGTTCAAACTGGATTTAGAAATGGCAGAGAACCCAGAGATCTAATTGCCAACATGGGTTGGATCATAGAAAAGGCAACAGAGGTCCAGAAAAACATCTACTTCTGCTTTATTGACTATGCCAAAGCCTTTGACTGTGTGGATCACAACAAACAGGAAAATTCTTAAAGAGATGGGAATACCAGACCACTTGACCTGCCTCCTGAGAAATCTGTACACAGGTCAAGAAGCATCAGTTAGAACTGGACATGGAACAGCAGACTGGTTCCAAATTGGGAAAGCAGTACATCAAGGCTGTATATATTGTCACCGTGCTTGTTTAACTTATATGCAGAGTCTATCATGTGAAATGTCAGGCTGGATGAAGCACAAGCTGGAATCAAGATTGCCAGGAGAAGTATCAATAATCTCGGATACCCAGATGACAGCATCCTTATGGCAGAAAGTGTAGAACTAAAGAGCCTCTTGAAGAAAGTGAAAGAGGAGAGTAAAAAGGTTGGCTTAAAACTCAACATTCAGAAAACTAAGATCATGACATCTGGTCCCATCAATTCTTGGCAAATAGAAGGGGAAACAATGGAAACAGTTGACAGACTTTATTTTTCTGGGCTCCAAAATCACTGCAGATGGTGGCTCCAGCCATGGAATTAAAAGATGCTTACTCCTTGGAAGGGAAGTTATGACCAACCTAGACAGCATATTACAAAGCAGAGACATCATTTTGTCAACAAAGATCCATCTAGTCAAGGCTATGGTTTTTCCAGTAGTCATGTATGGATGTGAGAGTTGGACTATAAGGAAAGCTGAGCATTGAAGAATTGGTGCTTTTGAACTGTGGTGATAGAGAAGACTCTTGAGAGTCGCTTGGACTGCAAGGAGATTAAACCAGTTGATCCTACAAGAAATCAGTCCTGAATATTGATTGGAAGGACTGATGCTGAAGCTGACACTCCAATACTATGGCCACATGAAAATGTGAAGAACTGACTCACTGGAAAAGACCCTCATGCTGGGAAAGAATGAAGGCAGGATGAAAAGGGGATGACAGAGGTTGAGATGGTTGGATGGCATCACTGACTCAAAGGACATGAGTTTGAGGAAGCTCCGGGAGTTGGTGAGGGACAGGGAAGCCTGGCATACTGCACTCCATGGGGTCATAAAGAGTCGTACACAATTGAGCAACTGAACTGAACTGAATATTAAAAGTGTTTCATTCTTTCTACATTTTTGGAGAGTCTTAACTTCATGGGAAATAGATGGGAAAACAGTGGAAACAGTGTCAGACCTTATTTTTCTGGGCTCCAAAATCACTACAGATGGTGATTGCAGCCATGAAATTAAAAGATGCTTACTCCTTGGAAGGAAAGTTATGACCAACCTAGATAGCATATTCAAAAGCAGAGACATTACTTTGCCAACAAAGGTCCATCTAGTCAAGGCTATGGTTTTTCCTGTGGTCACATATGGATGTGAGAGTTGGACTGTGAAGAAGGCTGAGCACCGAAGAATTGATGCTTGTGAACTGTGGTGTTGGAGAAGACTCTTGGGAGTCCCTTGGACTGCAAGGAGATCCAACCAGTCCATTCTGAAGGAGATCAGCCCTGGGATTTCTTTGGAAGGAATGATGCTCAAGCTGAAACTCCAGGACTTTGGCCACCTCATGCGAAGAGTTGACTCATTGGAAAAGACTCTGATGCTGGGAGGGATTGGGGGCGGGAGGAGAAGCGGATGACAGAGGATGAGATGGCTGGATGGCATCACTGACTCGACGGACGTTGAGTCTGAGTGCACTCCGGGAGTTGGTGATGGACAGGGAGGCCTGGCGTGCTGCAATTCATGGGGTCGCAAAGAGTCGTACACGACTGAGCGACTGATCTAATCTGATCTGATCTGAACTTGGTTTGCATGAGATATTATTTTTAATTATATTTCCTCAATAGTTTGGTGATGAGGATGGGATACAAATGACAGTTCCAGAATTAAACGGACCAGCTGACGCTCTTATAACGGCACAGCAGAGATATAAGAGACTGAATTATAAAGTCTCCCTTATAGTGCTCTGTTCTTTTGGAATACTAGTTAGATGAACCACCCTCTGCAAATTTAAGACTTACTACTGAGTAACCCTGGTTAAATTGGGCTCTAAAATCCCTTCAGGACCATGATTAGCTTTGACAATGGAAAAATATGGGAAGCCAGGAATGCTGCCTAAAGTTTTGTTTTGTTGTTGTTGTTGTTGTTCAATTTAAACATTTTTTATTTTGCATTGGGGTATAGCCAATTGAGAATGCTACCAAACTACAGTTTGGTAGTTTCAGGTGAACAGTGAAGGGCCTCAGCCACATACATACATGTATCAATTCTCCCTCAAATCCCCTCCCATCCAGGCTCACCTGCAGTTTTTAAGCAGCTAGTATCTCTGTCACATTTGGAATACTTATGAGAATACAATTCTTCAAGATGTATGAGGGATTTAAGGGGGGCACATTATAAGCCCATTAATTACTGGTATTTGAAGCAGAACTAAAGGGCCTCTTGATGAAAGTGAAAGAGGAGAGTGAAAAAGTTGACTTAAAGCTCAACATTCAGGAAACTAAGATCCTGGCATACAGTCCCATCACTTCATGGCAAATAGATGGGGAAACATTAAAAACAGTGTCAGACTTTATTTTTCTGGGCTCCAAAATCACTGAAGATGGTGATTGCAGACATGAAATTAAAAGATGCTTACTCCTTGGAAGGAAAGTTGTGACCAACCTAGACAGCATTATGAAAAAGCAGAGACATCACTTTGTCAACAAAGGTCCGTCTAGTCAAGGCTTTGGTTTTTCCAGTAGTCATGTATGGATGTGAGAGTTGGACTATAAAGAAAGCTGAGCGCTGGAGAATTGCTGCTTTTGAACTGTGGTGTTGGAGAAGACTCCTGAGAGTCGCTTGGACCGCAAGGAGATTAAGCCAGTTGATCCTAAGGAAATCAGTCCTGAATATTGATTGGAAGGACTGATGCTGAAGCTGAAACCCCAATACTTTGGCCATCTGATGCGAAGAGCTGACTCATTGGAAAAGACCCTGATGCTGGGAAAGGTTGAGGGCAGGAGGAGAAGGGGACGACAGAAGATGAGATGGTTGGATGGTATCACCGACTCAGTGGACATGGATTTGGGTGGACTCCGGGAGTTGATGATGGAAAGGGAGGCCTGGCATGCTGTGGTTCATGGGGTGCAAAGAGTCAGACATGACTGAGCAACTGAACTGAACTGACTGGATGGATATTATTCTAAGAATAAAGTTTAAAATGATTTGGATAGCCAGAAGGAAAGATTGAGGAGAATGAAAAAACAAATGTGAGAATTGAAGAGCTCTCTTTCACAGAACCATCTTCTTCCTTTCTTTGCTGTTTCTGCTCCCTCTCTCCCCCTGCATCTCTATATTCTTCTTGCTTCAAATAGACACCTGGGAAGAAGGATGTGATGATCTTTTAGATACATGGTTCCCTTCATCAGTAAATTTCCCTAAAGAGAAGACCAGTAGCATGACTTCTTTAGCTCCTACTGAATTATCTGCCTTATTTGAGAACACAGGCTTGTAAGTCTCATATTCTAGCTCTGAACCCACTCCATATCTTAGCATATAGTCTACCTCCAGAAGTCTGTTATCATCCATATACCATGTATCTAGGAAAGCAAAAGTTATAAGAATATTTACTTAGGGAAGTGTTGAAAATTTAAATAGAAGATTCTGCTCCTATATGAAAGTGGCAAGATGTAGTGTAGTTTCACCAGTTACTTGGGGAAAAAAAGGGAAAAATAAATACTAGTTTGATAAATATACCAACATAAGAAAAAAGCCATATAGCCATATAATTCTATTTTTCCTTTGTCAAATGTGTGGAAAATCAGCTCTTCTGATATAATCATCAGTGAAGCTCATGCCATTGAGAAGTTACCCAGACTCCTTGACAGCTGATATTCATATGAAAGTTTCTTTTCCTATTTTCCAGAAGTTTTCAGAACTTTTACACAATGAGTTTTCAATTTACATACCTACACTTGGGGATATGCATAAGCTACTGTGGGGATTCTGAAACCACTAGCCTTTGGTCATTTGATGGAGCAAGCACGCTGGGGACCAGGAGGTCACTCACCCCATTGAGGAGTAGTGGCTATCCGCCACCCTCTGCAACTGTGGAAGAAACAAGGGCTTGGGTGACCATCAGAAGAGAGTGTTCACAGTCTTTTTTCTAAAGATGAGCTGGGAGAGACTGTGGTGTTGTATCTAGATAACAAGTGAGGCCCCCATTACTTTCTATAGGTGATCCGTTGAAATTTTCTCAAAATTTACATGCCTGGGTCCAAGGAAAGATACAAATTGTCCCCTGGTCCTATCTTTATCCTTGGCTCTCTTGCTGATTGGTTGTGGTTGTTGAGTCACTAAATTGTGTTCAACTTGTTTGTGACCCCATGGGCTGAAGCCCACCAGACTCCTCTGTGCATAGAGTTTCCCAGGCAAGAATACTGGAGTGGGTTGCTATTTCCTTCTCCAGGGGATCTTCCTAACCCAGGGATTGAACCTGTGTCTCCTGAAGTGGCAGGCAGATCATTTACTGTTGAGCCACTAGGATACCCTCTCTTACTGATGATCTAAATTCAAATTAGGAAAAAAGAAGAAGGTTGGCAAGGACAGACTACTAATCAAATCTTAGAAGCAGCTACTCAGGAAACAATATTGAAAAATATGAAGATAAAAAAGTTAAAAACTGCTATGTTAACTGTTCAGTTAATACTATTTACTAAAGGAAATAACCTTTACTCTGGCCAATCGGTGAAGACAACACAGAAGAGAAAACCATATGTCACTATTCTAAGAAATTCTGGTCGGGGAAAAGAGACTCCAGAAGATGCAGAGACTGCAGAAACAAGAGAATGAGGAAAGCCCAGAAAGCTAGGGAATAATTGTCAAATGGTTTACAATTGACAGACTGAGGGAGTCTCAGCAGTAGGAACTGATAAAATTTATGTTTGAATAACTTTTCCTCAGACTAACATAGCCTTGCTTTTTATGATAGATACAGGTGCTACTTATTCTGAAAGTGCCCCAGAAATCCTTCACTTTCCATCTGGTGATAGACCAATTCAGGTTGTTGGTATTTTAAATCAGGTTTATATGTGTTCTTTTCTTCTGTGGTTCCCACATGAACAGATCTCATGACTGAGGAACATGTTTTCTTAATCTCTCTTTATTCTCCTGTAAAGCTATCGGGGAGAGATCTCCTGTGCAAATTACAACTACCATATTGTATACTCCATATGGAGTATCTATTTAATGTCCTGGGAAAAAAACTGTCTTACTTGGTTATGGTGTGCCTTCTAAAAGAGAAGAAATGTAGCAGCGAGTGGCAGTGTTATGCTGTGCTATGTTGGAAAAGTAATCTGAGCAGAAATAAAGTAATGTATCACTTTTGGCCTTGCGATAACAATACTGGTTTAATTTGAGGTGTAGAACCAATAGAAATAGCTTACTAAAAAACATAAGTCATGATCATGTGTCAAACAATAGCCTCTGTCAATAGCTCAGTTAGAAAAAACAAATCCAGCTATAAAAAGAATAAGAAAAACAAAGGATAATAATAAAAGTACACTAACACTGTAATATTAATTCTACCAAACTTCCAGCAAACAGGGAAGGTAAATTTGATAAAGATGGTAAACCTTAATACAAAATCTTAAAGAAGTAAATAAAGCCATTTCTCTGTTAATACCTTAAGTTTTTAATACTATAACTATTATAACTTTGGAACCGCCCCCTATGGGCTTCCCAGGTAGCACTAGTGGTAAAGAACTTGCCTGCCAATTCAGGATATGTAAGAGACACAGGTTTGATCCCTGAATCAGGAAGATCCTCCTGGAGGAGGGCACGGCAACCCACTCCAGTATTCTTGCCTGGAGAATCCCACAGACAGAGCAGCCTAGTGGGCTACAGACCATAGTGTCACAAAGAGTCAGATATGACTGAAGTGATTTAGTGTGCCTGCACTACCCTCTACAAAGCTTTTCTACAATTTACCTATGCTCTGCTTTATTTTTTTTCCTGTTTCTCTCATCTAAACGGATTTATATTCTTGTTTGTTTTTACTTATGAAAAGAAGTTCAGTATTTATGGCAGAGTTCCTCAAAAGTTTCCATACTCTTCTATTATTTCTTTAGCCATTTATAGAAAACTTAGGGGAAACTTGTTTCCTCCAGAAGGATCTACAGGCATTCAATATATAGATGGTTTGCTAGTAGCATTTAAAACTGAACAGTAATGCAAAACTGAGGCTTTGACTTTATTACATTTTCCCCTTCACAAGGACATAAGACCTCACTGGATAAGTTGCAATACTGTTAAACTGAAGGACATTTACAGCGTATATTGATGCTGATGGTCCCCAAGAATTACAATATAGGGTGAAAAGTGTGAAATTGACAGTTGCTCAGTCATGTCCAACTCTTTGCCACCCATGTACTGTGGCCAGGAAGGCTCCTCTGTTCATGGAATGTGGCCTGCCAGTCTCCTCTGTCCATCATATTCTCCAGGCAAGAATATTAGAATGGGTAGCTGTTCCCTTCCTCAGGGGATCTTCACAACCCAGGGATGGAAAAAACAAATCCAGCTATAAAAAGAATAAGAAAAACAAAGGATAAAAGCCTTTCTTCTTGTTTTGTTATTAAAATAAAAGTGCTACTTTTGGAATTTTAACTCAAAAGTTGAGATGAGACCATACATTAATAATGTGTTTCTCAGTTCTTCTGTAGGCCATGACACTGTGGATACTGGGCTGTTGTGAGAGCAGCAGACACATCTTTAAAAAGGCTTAGGAATTTAATTTGGTCACTTGACTTATACATATGCTTTACTGTTGTGACAGCTAACTTCCAAGTACATAAGATCCATAATTTGTGGGCATGGCATCAGACTAATTATGAATAAGTACTATTATTCAATCCTAATATTGTATTTAGGAGATGCAATCTCCTAAATCCTATTCATTTTATTTTACCAGATCCTGATCAAATAGATGATCATGGTAAAAAAGACAGCACTAGGCCCCAGCATGTTTTAACTGATTCTTGTTCATAATGCTCTTTTAATAACTTCACTTTCACTTTTCACTTTCATACATTGGAGAAGGAAATGGCAACCCACTCCAGTGTTCTTGCCTGGAGAATCCCAGGGACGGGGGAGCCTGGTGGCTGCCGTCTATGGGGTCACACGGAGTCAGACACGACTGAAGTGACTTAGCAGCAGCAGCAGCAGCAGCATGTACGCAGGAGATGTGAGTTCTATCCCTGGCTCAGGAAGATCCCCTGGAGAAGGAAATGGCAACTCACTCCAGTATCCTTGCCTGGAAAATTCTATGGAGGAGGTGCCTGGCTGGCTACAGTCCATAGGGTTGCAAAGAGGCAGATATGACTGAGTGACCGAGCACTCAAGCACACATGTGCTTAGGATAAAAGTGACAAACTTAAGGCTTCAGATGCTATGGTGACTTGGTATGAAATTTTGGAAGCTTGTATTTGCCTTGAATTAAGTTGAAACTATCAGCCTAGTCAGTAACAAGAATTGTGATTTTTGATATATATACAAACATATGCACACACACACACACACACACACACACCTGTGTCTGTCAAGCAAAAGAGCAAGTTCGGAAAGCTAGAGGATTCTCTACCTTTAGGGGAAGTAAAATATCTCATGAAAAATTGATAGTTGATTTTTTAGAGGTTGTAAAACTGTCTGCTCAGATCAGTAATCCATTGTAGAGCTCATGCAGGGCAGAAAAAAAACTTGTGAAGGCAATGATTTTGTTGACAGAGATATAAAAGCCACTGTTAAAATGTGGCAGATTTCAAATTTGAAGCCTCATATTTAACACAATAAGAAATTTTTGTTAACTTCCAAATATATACTTCAAAAAAGGAAATGTACAAATGAATTGAAAATGAGGCTAAAAGAAATTCAACTGAACTTTTAGAATTATCCAACAAGATGATTTCTAAGAACAGTCTTTATTTTCTTAGTAAAGTTGTGCTACCAACATAATTTTCTAAGTAAAAGAGGAACTTTAATGGCACTAGAATCTTATTTACCTAAAAGGTGAAGATATTCATAACATATTTAAGAGATGAGCAATCTGTCAGCAGAATTATTTATAGGTCACTCCTGAAGTATGGTATTGGCAGTTTCCCCAATCAAATTTACCAGAAACTTGGTGCTTTTGAATTTCATAGAATCAATGCCTATAGAAAGTAACAGATTTTGTCTAGTTATAGTGTATATGATGTCTGAATGATCTGAAATTTTTCCCACTTCAGATGCCAATACTCAGGTAGTGGTAAAGTCTCCCATCTTATTCCCCCTGTCATCCAGTAATTATATAAATGTTTACAGATTCCCAGAGAATGAATGAAAACCATTTGCTAAAATTTAGCAATACACCAGATCAAAATGTCCTAGAGTTTTACCTCTAGCCTTGTTGAAAATTAGAGCAAACCTTGCAGGCAAGCATCATATTTTTTCCCTTTGAACTTATATTTGGCAGACCTATGAATCTGGGGCAGAGATCATGTCCTATGCCCAATTTAAGTGAATCCTCTCATAATCATATTCAATACTTCAAAGGGCCTCTTTCTTCCCTAGAAGCCCTAAGATGTACAGTTACAAGGACCTTGAAGGACCCACTGGAAGAAGTATGCCACCTCTATTGCCTAGAATATTCTGCTTACATAAAAGTATTCCAGAAGAAAGACAGGCTGCTTCTGTTCTGGAGGAACTTTTTGAAGGGCTACTAACCATCCATATGGCTATCAAAGTGAAAGGAAAACCCAGGTTAAAAAAAAAAAAATCTATGTTTGCCAAGTGAAGCCAGCATCTCAGAAGGACTGAACAGTGTTTCCTACAAAGAATTGGAAATAAATTTTTTAGAACCACTGATAATGGCACCAAACTTAACTGAAAGAAGGTATTCCAGCAAACTACAATTCTCATGAACCACTTTACTGTCCTATTCACAACACTATTATTTCAAATATTTTAAGAATATAATTTCATTAAAAAACACATACTATTTGTTACACTATTTTTTTTCTGTTCCCACATTAATATTTCTGACAATCATTACTTACAAACTGATGTAAACAGTACTCCCAATAACTGAGACAGCCTTAACATGACTCCTAGCTTCATTAAGCTTTAGAGGGGTTATCATCCTGACTATAGGCTCTGGCCCGAAACTTTTCTTAAGAGAATTTACTTTAGAAAACTTTCGGTTGCAGATCCTTTCTCCATCTTTGATATGTAAATCTTGTTCACAATGCTCTTACAACCAGGAATATCTCTCTCAAGGACTTGGAAGCCATCCTCTTGAAATAAAATCATCATAGGAGATAGCACTCCTATTTTCCTGAGTACAAAGCCCAACTTTATTAAGCAACTATTAGCAAACACAGATGGGCTATTAACAGTGACTAATCTCCACCTGACTTCTCTGGTGGCTCAGTGGTAAAGAATCCTCTTGCCAAGCAGGAGATGCAGGTTCAGTCTCTGGGTCAGGAAGATCCAATGGAGAAGGAAATGGCAGCCCACTCCAAGATTCTTGCCTGGGAATCCCAAGGACAGAGGAGCCTGGCAGCCTATGTACGATTCATGGGGTCTCAAAAGAGCTGGACACAATTCAGCAACTAAACAGCAACAATCTCCCACCTAAAGTTTTCTAAACCTACAATGTTAGTCGCTCAGCCATATCTGACTCTTTGTGACTCCATGAACTGTAGTCCACCAAGCTCCTCCGTCCATGGAATTCACCCAGCAAGAATACTGGAGTGGGTAACCATTCTCTTATTCAGGGGGTCTTCCCAACCCAGGGATCAAACATAGGTTTCCTGCATTGCAGGCAGATTCTTTACTATCTGAGCCACCAGGGAAGCTCAACATTTTTTAGTACTTTTCTACTAGCTCACCCCAGCACTTAGAAACCACCTTACCTTTTCCAGTAGAGTTCAAATTGTCTTCCCTATAGCAATAATCTTAACTCTAATTTCAACAGTCTTTAGCCCTATTGCAATGTTCCTGACTTCTGTAGCAACAGTCTTGAATAAAGTTCTCCGTAACTGTTTACTTGGCCTGACATAATTTGTCTCTTGTACCAGCACAGACATGAGCTAGTCTTACAAATCCAGCAATCCAATTACTGACAGAGTAAAACTGAGAATATCTTTCTAATTTTTCTATAATACCAAAATAAAAGTAACTGATATGCATTCAGATACTCAATCTCTAAATTTCACACACATACACACACAAACAGAAAAAAAAAAAAAAAACGGTGTTAACTAGTTTGATTGCAAAGAAGATGCAGCATGAAATGTATAACATAAGAGACAAATGAAAATCTGGTATTTATAGTTTAAGAGTGCAGGAGACAGGTCTAAAGTCCCTTGATTAACTTTGATATACTAGTTCCTTCCAGTCCAAGTATAGATAAACAAAAGTGGATGTTTATTCAAACATGTGGAAGCTAAATATTATGCTATACTAAACAATTAAAGGATTATTGAAAAAAATCAAAGAGGAAATTTTAAAAATACCTAGAGACAAATGAAATGAAAACATGACAATTCAAAATCTAGGGCACTCAGCAAAAGCAGTTCTAACAGGGAAGCTTATAGTGATAAAAATTTACCTCAGGATATAAGAAAAATCACAAATAAACAAACTAACCTTACACCTAAAGTAATCAGAGAAAGATGAACAAATAAAAGCCAACATTAGTCGAAGGGAAGAATTAAATATCAGAGCAGAAATAAGTAACAACACAATAGAAAAAATAATGGAACTTAAAAAAAAATCTAAAAAAAAATGGGTCTTTGAAAAGATAAAGTGAAAGTGAAGTCGCTCAGTCGTGTCTGACTCTGCGATCCAGTGGACTGTAGCCCACCATGCTCTTCTGTCCATGGGATTTTCCAGGCAAGAGTACTGGAGTGGGTTGCCATTTCCTTCTCCAGAGGATCTTCCCAACCCAGGGATCGAACCCAGGTCTCCCGCATTGTAAGCAAGATGCTTTACTGTATGAGCCACCAGAGAAGTCCTAAGATAAACAAAATTAAAGATAAACAAACAAAAAAAAACTTTTAGCCAGACTAACTAAGAAAAGAGAGGTAGAGAGAGAGAGGGTCTAAATCAATAAAATCAGAAATGATAAGAGGTTGTAACCAACACCACAGAAATGTGAATGTTCATAAGAGACTGCTATGAGCAGAAAGATACCAAGATGATGGACAATCCAGAAAAAATGGATAAATTCTTTGAAAGACACAATCTCCCAAGACTGTACCAGTAAAAAACTAAAAATATAGACAGATAGATCACCAGTACTGAAATTGAATCAGTAATTTAAACCCCCCAACAAATAAAATTCAAGGGCCAGATGGCTTCACAAGAAATTCTACCAAACATTCGAAGAATTAACATGCGTTCTCCTAAAAATTTGTATACCAACAAAATAGAACCCAAAGAGCCAAAGCAATATTGAGAAAGATAAACAGACCTGGGGAAATCAGGTTCCCTGACTTCAGACTATACTACAAAGGTACAGTCATCAAAACAGTATGGTACTTGCACAGAAAACAGACACATCAATCAATGGAACAGGTAAAAAGCCTGAAAATAAACCCACAAACTGTGGTCAAGTAGTCTATGAAAAAGGAGAAAAGAATACACAATGTACAAGAGACAATCTTTTTAAAAATGGTATTGGGAAAATTGAACAGGAACATGCAAAAGAATTAAATTAGAACATATGCTAATAACATCTACAAAAATAAACTCAAAATGGATTAAAGACCCATGTGTAAGACTGAATACTATAAAACTCCTAGATGAAAATAGAACACTGTTTGACATAAACTGCAGCAATATTTTTTTTGGTATCCATCTCTTAGAGTAATGGACATAAAAATAAACAAATGAAATCTAATTAAACTTAAAAACTTTTGCATAGCAAAGAAAACTATAAACAAAGCAACAAGACAACCTATAGAAAGGGAGAAAATATTTGCAAACAATGCCATTGACAAGTGATTAATCTCCAAAATATACAAACAGCTCATACAGTATACAAATGAAACAAACAATGCAATCCAAAACAAATAAAAAATATAATAAAACAAATAAAACAAAGAATGCAATCCAAATAAAACAAATAAATCCAAATAAAATAAATAAATCAAAATAAAACAAAATAAATCAAAATAAAACCAAATAAATACAAAATAAAACAAAAATATATGTCCAAATAAAACAAAATAAATCCAAAAAAATAAAACAATGCAATCCAAAAATAGGCAGAAAACCTAAACAGACATTTCTCCAAATAAGACATATTGATACTGATGGCCAACAGGCACATTAAAAGGTGGTCAACATTGCTAATTATTAGGAAAATGCAAATAAAAATTACAATGAGGCATCAACTCACACTGGTCAGAATGGTCATCATCAAAAAGTATATAAATAATAAATTCTGGTCAAGAAGCAACAGTTAGAGCTGGACATTGAACAACAGACTGGTTCCAAATTGGGAAAGGAGTATGTCAAGGCTGTATATTGTCACTCTGTTTATATAACTTATATGTAGAGTACATCATGAGAAATGCCAGGCTGGATGAAGCACAAGCTGAAATCATGATTGCTGGGAGAAGTAACAATAAGCTCTGCTGCCCAGATGACACTACCCTTACGGCAGAAAGTACAGAACTAAAGAGCCTCTTGATGAAAGTGAAAGAGGAGGGTGAAAAAGTTTACTTAAAATTTAGCATTTACACAAAGAAGATCATGGCATCTGGTCCCATCACTTCATGGTAAATAGATGGGGAAGAAATGGAAACACTGACAGACTTTATTTTATTGAGCTCCAAATCACTGCAGATGGTGGCTGCAGCCATGGAATTAAAAGACACTTGCTCCTTGGAAGAAAAGCTATGACCAAACCAAACAGCATATTAAAAAGCAGAGACATTACTTTGCTGACAAAAGACCATCTAGTCAAAGCTATGGTTTTTCCCATAGTCATGTATGGATGTGAGAGTTTGACTATAAAGAAAGCTGAGCACTGAAGAATTGATGCTTTTGAACTGTGGTATTGGAGAAGACTCCAGAGAGTCCCTTGGACTGCAAGGAGATCCAACCAGTTGATCCTACAGGAAATCAGTCCTGAATATTGATTGGAAGGACTGATGCTAAAGCTCCAATACTTTGGCCACCTAAAAGTGCAATGAACTGACTCACTGGAAAAGACCCTCATGCTGGGAAAGATTGTAGGCAGGAGGAGAACAGGATGACAGAGGATGACTGGATGGTTGGATGGCATTATTGACTTCATGGAGATGAGTTTGAGCAAGCTCCCGAATTGGTGACAGACAGGGAAGCCTGGCATGCTGCAGTCCATGGGGTCACAAACAGTCAGATATGACTGAGCCAATGAACTGAACTGAACTGAATAAATGCTGGTGAGGGTGTGGAGAAAAAGAAACCCTGCTGCTAGGGATGGGACAACAACCCTACTGTTGATGGGAATATAAACTGGTACAACCACTATAGAGAACAATATGCCAAGTCGCTTCAGTCATGTCCGACTCTGTGCGACCCCATAGATGGCAGCCCACCAGGCTCCCCTGTCCCTGGGATTCTCCAGGCAAGAACACTGGAGTGGGTTGCCATTTCCTTCTCCAATGCATGAAAGTGAAAAGTGAAAGTGGAGTCGCTCAGTCGTGTCCAACTCTAGCGACCCCATGGACTGCAGCCTACCAGGCTCCTCCGTCCATGGGATTTTCCAGGCAAAAGTACTGGAGTGGGTTGCCATTGCCTTCTCCAGAGAACAATATGGAGGTTCCTTAAAAAAAAACCCTAAAAACAGAGTAACTGCATGATCCAGCAATGCACCTCTTGGGTAGATATCTGGAGAAAACTATAATTAGAAAAAATACAGCACATTCATACCATTCAAAAGATACCAACATTCATAGCAACATGGTTTATAATAGCCAAGACATGGAGACAGCCTAAATGTCCATTGACAGATAAATAAAGAAGATATAGTATATACTTACACACACACACACACAAATAGAATATTACCCAACCATAAAAAAGGATTTTTTTTGAAGAGTCTGATATGACTGAGCAACTGAACTGAACTGATAAAAAGGAATTAAATTACGGCACTTGCAGCAACTTGGATGGACTTAGAGATTATCATACTACATGAAGTATGCCACACAGAGAAAGACAAATACCAAATGATATCTTGTATATGTGGAATAAATATTTTGTGAATGTAATGTTTCTTATGTGACTGATGAGGACCTAGGAGAAACTTTTTGGCCTAAGTTAAATTTAAATTTAAGCTCCAGATGGAATTATTCCTTAGTACTGATTAAGTAATATTTCATATTAAGCTACAAAATAATACTCAAATACTAATCATTTACAAATACAAGCCATATAGACATCACTATACTTTCTAATTTTTTCACTATATTTTAAACAATTAATGCAGGATGAGAGAAAAAATTTGACCATTGCTAACCAAAAATCTGCTTTAATCATTCACTTGTACACTAAACCTAAAAGTTATCCCTCCAAAGCTAGTATCATACTGAATTTTTAAATTAATCTCATATTGCTAAAAATCACATTGCTTTGTATTTTACTGTGGACTTACTATATACTTAGATACTTGAAACAGCCAAGATAAAAAAAAAAAAAAACAGCAAGAGATAATTAGAAAATTGTATTTTTATTATAAAATAGTCACAAAAAGAAAAATTACAAATGCAAATATAAATTGAAAAAAAAAATCAAAGTTCTACTAATAACAAAAACTTCTCGGTACATGGCTCCAGGATGTAACTTTCTTCTTGTTTATAAATGTAGGAGTTTATATTTTTCCTTTTGATAAGGATAATTAACACAGGAAATTATTATATTGGCTTGTCTGTATAAATGGGTTAGACTTCTTCTCTTTCTGCAGTCTCTATAGCAAGTTGCATATAATATGCATCATAGTCTAACTTAATCCATATTTGATAAATAGTTGTGAAAAGAAGAGAAATGAAAAGCAAAGGGGAAAAGGAAAGATATACCCATTTGAATGCAGAGTTCCAAACAATATCAAGGAGAGATAAGAAAGCCTTCCTCAGTGATCAATGCAAAGTAACAGAGGAAAACAATAGAATGGGAAAGACTAGAGATCTCTTCAAGAAAATCAGAGATACCAAGGGAATGTTTCATGCAAAGATGGGCTCAATAAACGACAGAAATGGTAGGGACCTAAAAGAAGCAGAAGATATTAAGAAGAGGTGGCAAGAATACACAGAAGAACTGTACAAAAAAGATCTTCATGACCCAAATAATCACAATGGTGTGATCACTCACCTAGAGCAAGACATGCTGGATTGTGAACTCAAGTGTGCCTTAGGAAGCATCATTAGGAACAAAGCTAGTGGAGGTGATGGAATTCCAGTTGAACTATTTCAAATCCTAAAAGATGATGCTATTAAAGTGCTGCACTCAATAAGCCAGCCGATTTGGAAAACTCAGCAGTGGAAACAGGACTGGAAAAGGTCAGTCTTCATTCCAATCCCAAAGAAAGGCAATGCCAAAAAATGCTCAAACTACCACACGATTGCACTTATCTCATACACTAGCAAAGTAATGCTCAAAATTCTCCAAGCCAGGCTTCAGCAATACGTGAACTGTGAACTTCCAAATGTTCAAGCTGGTTTTAGAAAAAGCAGAGGAATCAGAGATCAAATTGCCAATATCCACCGGATCATCAAAAAAGCAAGAGAGTTCAAGAAACACATCTATATCCACTTTATTGAATATGCCAAAGCCTTTGTATGGATCACAATAAACTGCGGAAAATTCTGAAAGAGATGAGAATACCAGACCATCTGACCTGCCTCTTGAGAAACCTGTATACAGGTCAGGAAGCAACAGTCAGAACTGGACATGGAACAACAGACTGGTTCTAAATAGGAAAAGGAGTATGTCAAGGCTGTATATTGTCACCCTGCTTATTTAACTTATATGCACAGTACAATATGAGAAATGCTGGGCTGGAGGAAGCATAAGCTGGAATCAAGATTGCTGGGAGAAATATCAATAACCTCAGATATGCATATGACACCACCCTTATGGCAGAAAGTTAAAAGGAACTCAAAAGCCTCTTGATGAAAGTGAAAGTGGAGAGTGAAAAAGTTGGCTTAAAGCTCAAAATTCAGAAAATTAAGATCATGGCATCTGGTCCCACCACTTCATGGCAAATAGATGGGGCAATAGTGGAAACAGTGTCAGACTTTATTTTTCTGGGCTCCAAAATCACTGCAGATGGTGACTGCAGCCATGAAATTAAAAGACTCTTACTCCCTGGAAGGAAAGTTATGACCAACCTAGACAGCATATTAAAAGCAGAGACATTGCCAACAAAGGTCCGTCTAGTCAAGGCTATGGTTTTTCCAGTAGTCATGTATGGATGTGAGAGTTGGGCTATAAAGAAAGCTGAGCACAGAAGAATTGATACTTTTGAACTGTGGTGTTGGAGAAGACTCTTGAGAGTCCCTTAAACTGCAAGAAGATCCAACCAATCTATACTAAAGGAGATCAGTCCTGGGTGTTCATTGAAAGGACTGATGCTGAAACTCCAATACTTTGGCCACGTTTTGCGAAGAGCTGATTCATTTGCAAAGACCCTGATCTTGGGAAAGGTTGAGGGCAGGAGGAGAAAGGTACAACATAGGATGAGATGGTTGGATGGTATCACCGACTCAATGGACATGAGTTTTGGTAAACTCCGGGAGTTGTTGATGATGGACAGGGAGGCCTGGCATGCTCGGTTCATGAGGTCACAAAGAGCTGGACACAACTGAGTGACTTAACTGAACTGATAGTAAAATTTGTTCATTCTTTTCTTCATTTTGAGGAAAGGAGTTACTGGGTTGCTAGGTTACTTTAATATATTTCCCAAATAATCAGTGTGTCACTTAAAATCCTGCTCTTTGCGTCCAGTCTCAAAGGCTAATTAATCTTGATATGCTTTCAAAGACTTTTGGTTTTGACACAAACTATAGGATATACCTGTTTTAGTCAATTTTGAATCCAATCCCCATCCCTGACAGTAAGGGGTGCTTATGGGCCACAGGGGAAGGAGTTAAATCATTCTGAAAAACTCTGAAAAGTCTTCAAATAGTTTTAATGTGTTTTTAATACATCTTTTTAAACAAATTATCTCTAAACTTAATTATTAAAAGCTTCTTTTGTATGTATTTATTTACAAGTTTATAGTGCATTCTAATCTCCCTAGTTAGTCCCTTGATGCTAGAAGAGTTAAAGCCATTTTGAGTTTATTTTTGTGTATGGTGTTAGAAAGTGGTCTAGTTTCATTCTTTTACAAGTGGTTGACCAGTTTTCCCAGCACCATTTGTTAAAGAGATTGTCTTTAATCCACTGTATATTCTTGCTTCCTTTGTCAAAGATAAGGTGTCCATATGTGTGTGGATTTATCTCTGGGCTTTCTATTTTGTTCCATTGATCAATATTTCTGTCTTTGTGCCAGTACCATACTGTCTTGATAACTGTGGCTTTGTAATAGAGCCTGAAGTCAGGTAGGTTGATTCCTCCAGTTCCATTCTTCTTTCTCAAGATAGCTTTGGCTATTTGAGGTTTTTTGTATTTCCATACAAATTGTGGAATTATTTGTTCTAGCTCTGTGAAGAATACCGTTGGTAGCTTGATAGGGATTGCATTGAATCTATAAATTGCTTTGGGTAGTATACTCATTTTCACTATATTGATTCTTCCAATCCATGAACATGGTATATTTCTCCATCTATTAGTGTCCTCTTTGATTTCTTTCACCAGTATTTTATAGTTTTCTATATATAGGTCTTTAGTTTCTTTAGGTAGATATATTCCTAAGTATTTTATTCTTTCCATTGCAATGGTGAATGGAATTGTTTCCTTAATTTCTCTTTCAGTTTTCTCATGATTAGTGTATAGGAATGCAAGGGATTTCTGTGTGTTGATTTTATATCCTGCAACTTTACTATAGTCATTGATTAGTTCTAGAAATTTTCTAGTGGAGTCTTTAGGGTTTTCTATGTAGAGGATCATGTCATCTGCAAACAGTGAGAGTTTTACTTCTTCTTTTCCAATTTGGATTCCTTTTATTTCTTTTTCTGCTCTGATTGCTGTGGCCAAAACTTCCAAAACTATGTTGAATAGTAATTGTGAAAGTGGGCACCCTTGTCTTGTTCCTGACTTTAGAGGAAATGATTTCAACTTTTCACCATTGAGGATAATGTTTGCTGTGGGTTTGTCATATATAGCTTTTATTATGTTGAGGTATGTTCCTTCTATTCCTGCTTTCTGGAGAGTTTTTATAATAAATGGATGTTGAATTTTGTCAAAGGCTTTCTCTGCATCTATTGAGATAATCATATGGTTTTTATTTTTCAATTTGTTAATGTGGTGTATTACATTGATTGATTTGCGGATATTGAAGAATCCTTGCATCCCTGGGATAAAGCCCACTTGATCATGGTGTATGATCTTTTTAATGTGTTGTTGGATTCTGGTTGCTAGAATTTTATTAAGGATTTTTGCATCTATGTTCATCAGTGATATTGGCCTGTAGTTTTCTTTTTTTGTGGGATCTTTGTCAGGTTTTGGCATTAGGGTGATGGTGGCCTCATAGAATGAGTTTGGAAGTTTACCTTCCTCTGCAATTTTCTGGAAGAGTTTGAGCAGGATAGGTGTCAGCTCTTCTCTAAATTTTTGGTAGAATTCAGCTGTGAAGCCGTCTGGACCTGGGCTTCAAAATGGATTAAAGATCTCAACGTAAGACCAGAAACTATAAAACTCCTAGAGGAGAACATACGCAAAACACTCTCTGACATACATCACAGCAGGATCCTCTGTGACCCACCTCCCAGAATATTGGAAATAGAAGCCAAAATAAACAAATGGGACCTAATTAAACTTAAAAGCTTCTGCACAACAAAGGAAACTATTAGCAAGGTGAAAAGGCAGCCTTCAGAATGGGAGAAAATAATAGCAAATGAAGCAACTGACAAACAACTAATCTCAAAAATATACAAGCAACTCCTACAGCTCAACTCCAGAAAAATAAATGACCCAATCAAAAAATGGGCCAAAGAACTAAATAGACATTTCTCCAAAGAAGACATACAGATGGCTAACAAACACATGAAAAGATGCTCAACATCACTCATTATCAGAGAAATGCAAATCAAAACCAACATGAGGTACCATTTCACGCCAGTCAGAATGGCTGCGATCCATAAGTCTACATGCAATAAATGCTGGAGAGGGTGTGCAGAAAAGGGAACTCTCTTACACTGTTGGTGGGAATGCAAATTAGGACAGCCACTATGGAGAACAGTGTGGAGATTCCTTAAAAAACTGGAAACAGAACTGCCTTATGATCCAGCAATCCCACTGCTGGGCATACACACTGAGGAAACCAGAAGGGAAAGAGACACGTGTACCCTAGTGTTCATTGCAGCACTGTTTATAATAGCCAGGACATGGAAGCAACCTAGATGCCCATCAGCAGATGAATGGATAAGAAAGCTGTGGTACATATACACAATGGAGTATTACTCAGCCAATAAAAAGAATACATTTGAATCAGTTCTAATGAGATGGATGAAACTGAAACCTATTATACAGAGTGAAGTAAGCCAGAAAGAAAAACACCAATACAGTATACTAACACATATATATGGAATTTAGAAAGATGGTAACAATAACCCTGTGTACGAGACAGCAAAAGAGACACTGATGTATAGATCAGTCTTATGGACTCTGTGGGAGAGGGAGAGGGTGGGGAGATTTGGGAGAATGGCATTGAAACATGTATAGTATCATGTATGAAACGAGTCGCCAGTCCAGGTTCCATGCACGATACTGGATGCTTGGGGCTGGTGTACTGGGATGACCCAGAGGGAGGGTATGGGGAGGGAGGAGGGAGGAGGGTTCAGGATGGGGAACACAGGTATACCTGTGATGGATTCATTTCGATATTTGGCACAACTAATACAATATTGTAAAGTTTAAAAATAAAATAAAGAGTTAAAGCCCTAAGTAAGTACACTGAGAAATATTCTTCAAGCACTCCAGTACAATATAAAATAAAAGACAATTTCTATTAAATGTCAATTAGACTAAATGCCTGATCTTATTCATAATCACTAGGCATTATGGGTACATCCATTAGAAATACCAACTATAATAGTCCTACATTCCAACATATTTTTGTATTGTACAAATATGTAACTTTTGCCTTTTATAGAAATAGATTTAATATTCTTTCTTTAATTCAGTGCTATCAAGGATGGTTTATACCTTCATTTTTGGATACATACAATTCACTGAGGATAATGATGATGGTTACAAAAGTTAGATTAACAAACATCCTGGAATATCACCATTAAAGTGACAGCAAAAAGTGTCATAACCTCACTCACATCTGTTAGGGGATGGCTATTAATAAAAAGGCAGAAAGTAACAAATGCTGGTGGAGAGTAGAGAAAAAGGAACTCTTGTACACTGAGAAGGCAAGAAATAACAAATGCTGGTTTGAGAGTGGAGGAAAAGGAAACCTGGTGCACTGTTTATTGGGGATATAAACCACTACAGACCTTATGAAATAGCATAGAGATTCCTTAAGAAATTACAAACGGAACTACCATAAGATCCAGCAATCTCACTTCTGGCTACAGATATCAAAAGGAAATGAAACCATTATCTAAGAGTTATCTATAATCCCATTTTTACTGCAGCATTAATCACAATTACAGGGGTATGGAAACACCCTAAGTGTCTGTCAGTCTGTCAGTAGATGAATAGTTCAAGAGAATTTATACATGCACACACACTAAAATACAGTTCAGTCTTAAAAAAGATGGAAATCCTGTCATTTTCAGCAACATGGGTGAACCCGGAGGGCATTATGATAAATGGAATAAGTCAATATAGAAAGACAAATACTGCTTGGACTCATAGAAGGAATCCCCCCACCAAAAAAAAAAAGAGAGAGAGAGAGCGTGAGAGAGTCCTAATTCATAGAAACAAGAGAGCTACCAGGTATTGGAGAGTGGCAGAAATAGGTACAGGTTGGTAAAAGTTGACACATATTTACTTATAAGATGAATAAGATCTGAAAGTCTAATGTGTAACATGGTAACTACAATTGATAACACTGAACTGTATAACTGAAATTTGATACAAGTAGAATTTAGAAGCTCTCATTGAAAAAAAAAAAGTAAGCTAAATACGTGAGTTGGTAGTACATATGTCAATTAATCTGATGGGAGAATCCTTTCACAAAGTATACATATATTAAATTATCTCATTGTATAATTTAAAATGTCTTATTTTTTTCATCAATTATACCTCAGTAAGTCTGAAGAAAATTTAAAAAAATAAAAAAGAAAGGAAAGTAGATAAAAATACTAGAAGAACACACACTTTTAAGAATTAAAATACAGGGACTTCTCTGGCAGTCCAGTGGTTAAGACTTTGTGCTTCCAATGCAACAGGTGTGGATTTGATCCCTGGTTGGGAAGCTAATACCCCATAAAGTGTAAGGTGGGGCCTAAGAAATACATAAAGTACTATGGAATAATGGGACTACATGTATGTTAGTTCAGTTAGGTAACTGAGTAGTGAATAATTGTGGGTTTTGCTTCATTTAAGATCTTGGGTTTCAGAAATTTTATTAGCTAATTTTAAAGCATAATATATGTGAGAGTATTTAGAACAGTTCTTATTACAGATACAAAGAGATTTCTATATTAATATGTGTTTTTAGGAAAGATTTGAAGGTCAAGACCTCAGCACATACATCTTTGTACTCTTCTATGGATACTTCATTTACATATTTAGCACTCTAACAAGGTACTATGCTTAAAATAGTTGGCATTTGTAGGAAGAACTATATATTTACATACCTTTTCTATATTTTGTCTTAATTTGTTTTCTATAGTCACTTTTGAAATGCCTACCATAGTACAAATATTCTTGTTGAAGAAGGAAAAAATACCAACTAAAAGCATCTTTAGACAATTTGTTCCAATTGAATCCAACACAAAAATAAATACACAAAAACTTCAAATAAAGCCATGCTGCTGCTGCTGCTAAGTCGCTTCAGTTGTGTCCAACTCTGTGCGACCCCATAGACGGCAGCCCACCAGGCTCCCCCATCCCTGGGATTCTCCAGGCAAGAACACTGGAGTGGGATGCCATTTCCTTCTCCAATGCATGAAAGTGAAAAGTGAAAGTGAAGTCACTCAGTCTTGTCTGACTCTTCATGACCCCATGGACTGCAGCCTACCAGGCTCCTCTGTCCATGGGATTTGCCAGGCAAGAGTACTGGAGTGGGGTGCCATTGCCTTCTCCGCAAATAAAGCCATAGTCATTGCTTAAACTGCAGTAAAATCATCAGTATTTTCACAAAACAAACTAAAGTAGAATAGTAAACTGCTTTCTTTTTTTTTTTTTTCTTCAGTAAAATCGTCAGTGTTCTCATAATGGAAAATGTGACTATAATCACACTGAAGAAATAATGAAGAATCATAAAAATAAATTATCTCTTCTATTTAACATTTTGTTGCTAGTAATCAAATGTCACAGAGATTATTTCGTACTGCAGCCTAAAGTAATTCTGAATCTCCAGGAGCATGCATTTATTTTTGCCCAATAGCAAGTTATTTGAATGACTGCACATCAAATTTTGTCCACATGAGACAATTGCTACTGTCAGTTTGATTGTTTTCTTGCATGTGGTATCAGTGAACACTGTTGAAACTCTGAAGCCAGAGACTAAATGTCCCCCTGCTGCCAAAATTTATATGTTGAAACCTAATATCCAATGTGAGGTTATATGAAGGTGGGGACGTTGATAGGAGATTAGGTCATGAAGGTAAGCTCTCATAAATGCGATTGTGTCCTTATAAAGGAGGCTCCTGAGAGAACTCTGCCCCCATCTGCTGTATGTGGTCACAGTAAAAAGATGGCCGTCTATGAACCAGAAAGTGGGTTGTCAGCAGACACAAAATCTGCTGCCACCATGACCTCTGACTTATAGCCTCCAGAACTGTGAGAAATATATTTGTTGTTATAAACCACTCAGTCTATGCTATATATATATATATATATATATATATATATATATATATATGTAATTACAGCAGCCTGAATGCACTGATATACCAGGTAGTCCTCTACACAGTGTTCTACACCTCATGGTATGCCCTTGCTAACATCTGCAAAGACTTCCTCCTGCTGGCATGTTTCAGTTGATGTGTCTTCATGCACATTCAATTTTTCCTCTCCCATTATAATTCATGCAACATCTAACAATGTTAACACAAGCCTCTGTGTTAGGTATTTTGGAAAATCCACGATGAGTAATAGTCGCTGCATTCAAGGAACTTAAATGACTTTGAGCATGTATTGAGTGTGTGTGTGTGTGCATAATGGAGAAGGACAAGAAGGTGTTCCAGGCAGAAATAAAAGCAGTGAAAATATATTTTTTTCCTGCTTTTTACAAACTATAATATAAAATGTGGAGGATTTTTCTGCATGGTCAATTTTCTAAGTCCTTTTTATACTGTTACCATCCATTTCTAAAAATATCACCTTGTTGTAATATTCAGTATATTCCCTTCTTTCATTATCCTATGGTGTCAGTTAGTATTTAGATTTTCATTATTAACAGCGGAAGGTACAAGAACAAATTTGGAAAGGTATAAGTTCCTGGTTGTAGAAAAGTTTGCTCAAGGAAAATATCTTATATAGTAGTCTGACAGCAGGGTGGCATTTTTAAAGAATAAATTGTTGACTAGTTAAAAAACATGTATCTTCAGCTAAGTAGCTTGCCAAAACATATAGGCCAGTGAGCTGAGAGCAATAATAATAACCTATGAGAAAAAAGAAAGCTACATTTTCTTAAAGCTGGTGTGAATATTATGCATTTAATATTATTAAAATAAAGAAAATATTAATTTAAAATATATCAGCACAAAATAGGGTATGTATGTGTGTGGACATGCATGTATATTTAAATTACACATATTTAAAATAAAAAGATGTCCCAGGGAAGAGTGCTGTTAGAACATACTACCAATATATCTGAGAATTAAATTTTACATTGTAAACAGATACAGCACACTCAAATTATTTTTAAGTTGCTGAATTGCAAAAATGATATGCTTTGTACTTCAGGGAAAGAAATCATAAAAATTATTTTTAAAAAATTTTTCATAATTCATTTTTAGAGGATTATTTTAGCTGTTGAACATGTTATGACTATATGGACTATATTTTTTATGGAATAGAATATCACAATCAATTTTAACTTTTAGAACCTAAATATTAAAAGAAAACTGGAAACAGAAGCATCATGTAATTCCAATGCTTAATTCAATTCCATGACGTAAATAAAATAGGATGGATTTTTCCTTTGTTAAATATTTTAAAAACTGAGATATCATGTGTTTATTAACCTAATCAGAACTTATAAACTTAAATATATAGACTGAATTCATCCCCTTAAAAAATACTTTCAAATGTGATATTACATGGGTTTCTGTTAAATGAACACATTGTCCATGTTTTACTATGTTCCTGACTTTCAGCATATCTAAATTTTTAAGTAAATTTATTAGTTTTAATGCCAAAAGTTAAATCTCTAGCATGTGGATCACACTTAACAAAAATGCAAAATGGAATACATAGACGAGTAAATACATTGCTAAATAAAATGTTTAAATGGAGACTATTTTACCCATTAGAACAGCATTATTTCAAATAAGTTATTTTCAATTAATTTTTTAAAAATAATTTGTTGACAATTTATCATGCCATATGCAATACTTTGAGTCTGAACAAGCTCCAGGAGATGGTGAAAGACAGGGAAGCCTGGTGTGCTGCAGTCCGTGGGGTCGCAAAGAGTCAGACATGACTGAATGACTGAACAATAAAAATTCAACACTATTTTGAAACTTGGGCAAGATAGACCCCTCCCTGATCGTTTCCTCTGACCATTTCTGTAGCCCACCTCTTGCCCAGGGTTGTGCCTGTCCACACCCCCTGGGAGATCATAGACTAATTTCCAGCTGCAACATGGTAAGAACAGAAAATAATAGGAATTAGGACTAAATCTTTTAAACTTCTAGAGTAATTTAAAAGAATAATTTTGTCTGGTGAATTTCATAATAAAAAATTGGAAATGTATTTATATGTGTTTTTATTTTATTTTTCTAAATTTTTTTGTTTCATTTTGTAAAAGTATCAGTCCAAAACAAATTAAAAATAAAAGCAAATCTTTTATTTTACAGTTTGTTTAAAAAGTACTGTTCTACAACTCCCTGAAAGCTAGTACCCCTGGAATTTCCTGCTTCCTGGACCCTCATAAGCCTTTTTCCAGGTCCATGTTCTCAGGGTCAGAACACATGACTGTATGTGCACTCTAGACCCAGGGGGCACCATTTGCAGGGAGGTGTGGGCAGTTAGAATGTATAGTCTGGGAAGTCTGTATGCATCGTGAAGGACAGAGCTGAGTTTGGGAATAGAGGGTGACCAGGTGCAAGCAGGGGCTGGGACCACTTCCTCATGCTTCCATGTTCCAAAAAGAAAATGTACAACTGTGCTCATTTCACAACTAGCAACATTATTCTCAAAATCCTTCAAGCTAGGCTTCAGAAGCACATAAACCCAGAACTTCCAGATATACAAGCTGGGTTTCAAAGAGGCAGAGGAAACAGAGATCAAGTTGCCAGCATTCATTGGATCATAGAGAAAGCAAGGGAGCTCCAGAAAAACATCTACTTCTGCTTCATTGCCTACACTAAGTCTTTGACTGTGTGGATCACAAGAAACTGGAAAATTCTTAAAGAGATGGGAATACCAGACCACCTTACCTGCCTCCTGAGAAACCTATGGGGTCAAAAGGCAAAAGTTAGAACTGGACATGGAATGACAGACTGGTTCAAAATTGGGAAAGAAGCATGACAAGGCTGTATATTGTCACCCTGCTTATTTAACTTGTATGCAGAGTACATCACGGGAAAATGCCAGGCTGGAATCAAGATTGCTGGGAGAAACAGCAACAACCTCAGATATGTAGATGATACCACTCTAATGGCAGAATGTGAAGAGGAACCTCTTAATGATGGTGAAAGAGAAGAGTGAAAATGCTGACTTGAAACTCAGCATTAAACAAACTAAAATTATAGTATCCAGTCCCATCACTTCATGGCCAATAGAAGGGGAAAAAGTAGAAGTAGTGACAGATTTTATTTCCTTGGGCTCAAAAATCACTATGGACAGTGACTGCAGCCATGAAATTAAAAGACATTTGCTCCTTGGAAAAAAAGCTATGACAAACCTAGACAGCATATTAAAAAGCAGAGACATCACTTTGCAGACAAAGATCCATACAGTGAAAGTGATGGTTTTTCCAACAGTCATGTATGGATATGAGAGTTGGGCCATAAAGAAGACAGGGTGCTGAAAAATCGATGCTTTTGAATTGTGGTGCTGGAGAAGACCACAGTCCTTTGGACTTCAGGGAGATCAAACCAGTCAATCCCTAAGGAAATGAACAATAAATATTTATTGGAAGGACTGATGCTGAAGTTGAAGCTTCAGTACTTTGGCCAACTGATGCGAAGAGCCCATTCATTGGAAAAGACTCAGATATTGGAAAAGATTGAAGGCAAAAGGAGAAGAGGGCAGCAAAGGATGATATGGTTAGACAGCATCACTGACTCAATGGACATAAATCTGAGTAAACTTCAGGAGATAACGGAAGTCAGAGGAGCTTGGCATGCTGCAATCCAGGGCATTGCCAACAGTCGGATACAACTTAGCAACTGAAAAACAAAGGCAACAGTTTGAGTGGATACAATTCTATTAGGTTCTCTTATCACAGAGTCTTGAAGTTCAAAGGAATTTTGATCTAATTTCAATTTTGTAAAATCTCTGTTAGCTACTCAAACGACTTTTATCTGAACACTTTTAGGAGTTAGTTGGGGCCTCTTAGGTGGCTCAGCAGTAAAGAATCCATATGTCAACGCAGGAGATGCAAATTCAGTCCCTGAGTCAGGAAGATCCCCTGGAGGAGGAAAGGGCAACTGACTCAAATATTCTCTCTTGGAGAATTCCATGGACAGAGGATCCTGGCAGGATATAGTCCATGAGGTTACAAAGAGTCAGACAGGACTGAGCACATATGTACACAGGAGGTAGGTGCTATCTAAGTTCTGCTGCAGTCATCTTTACCCAAGGAAAAAAGAGTTATATTTTCAGAAATATGTAATTTTGCTCTGAGGAAGAAAAACGTGTTTAAGAAACATATCTGTGGTTACAGACAAATATAAAAATAATCACACAGACTTTTCAAAATTAAGATAATTTCTCCAAGTGAAAGAATTGTAAGTGAAGAAGTAGAACTCCTATGCAAACTAGGGACAATATGATAACAGGAACATGAGAAGAGGGAAAATGTAACTTTTTCTTCATTCATTCTGCCAGTAGCAGATAGTCTGTAAGATACAACTAATTCCACTTGAATTCACAGGGGTTATAAAACTTCTTCTCATCAACATATTTGTTCTTTATCTGGTCTTATGTTGTGTAGCTAACTTTTGGATCACTCTAAAAATCAATTATGAACCTATTTTTTTAATTATATTTCTGATCTGCTACTTGGTCTGATTCATACAACACAGGGATTTTAAAATTATTTAAAATATATTCATGTTATCTTCCAAAATAAAAGGAAATAGAGACAACATCTACACTTCATAAGAATTAAAAAAACCCAGCAAATCCACTAACAAAATACTTAGAAGATTTTCTTTGAAGTAACTAAGGTCAAATGAGCATGGGCTCAAAATTCTCAAAAAAAGAAGGAATGCAGAAAATTATGGACTGTGACATGTTTACAAAGAAGTTCTTTCAATTAACAGAGTCCTTATTCTTTTAGAAAATGTATGGCTTATTTAAAATATTAAGGGTTTTCCTCTTAGTATCTAAAATTATAGTTAAGACCATTGCCCTTTACTGTTTTGAGATTTACAAAAACATTATATATATGTATATATATATATATATACATATATATAATTTTGAGGTCTAATCTAAAAATGTGTGGTTGTGTGTGCATGTGTGTGCACTCATCTCATAGTCTTCTGGTTATTTAAATGTAATATATTATCTTTCTGTCTCTTAGGTCTCCCTCACTCTCACTAAGGGACTAATTTAGATGTACCTATCAGAAGAACACCTACATATATAAAGCAGATGTTAACAGACACAATGGGAGGGGTTCAGAAATTTATGTTTTATAGAGTGCATCAAGTAACTGTGATTTGCAAAAGACCCCATTTTTGAGAAACACCACATTGATAAAGCCTGAACTGCAAATCAACAGCTATGAAAGGGATACTGAGAGAAAGCATATCATAACCTTTTGAGATTTATCACATGAAAACAATACACTAGCCCTGAAAATTTTTTCTTGCCCCTATCCGAGATAGATTATTGGAATGGATAGCCAAGGATTAGGTGACAGACAAGTTCCTAAAACACAGAGTGAAAAAATACAGTATATACTATTTCCATGACTGCAGGCCATGAAATCAGAAGATGCTGTGCTTCATGAAAGGAAAGCTATGACAAACTTAGCAGCATTTTAAAAATCAAACATTTCACTCTGCTGACAAAGATCCATATAGTCAAAGCTATGATCTTTCCAGTAATCTGTACGGATGTTAGAGTTGGACCATAAAAAGGCTGAGTGCAGAAGAATTGATGCTTTCGAATTGTGGTGCTGGAGAAGACTCTTGGGAGTCCCTTTGACTGCAGGGAGATCAAATCAGTAAATTCTAAAGGAAATCAACCCTGAATATTCATTGGAAGGATTGACGCTAAAGCTGAAGCTCCAATACTTTGGCCACATGATGTGAAGAGCTGACTCATTAGAAAAGACCCTGATGCTGGGAAAGACTGAAGGCAAAAGGAGGAGGGGAGCAGAGAATGAGATGGTTCAATAGCATCACTGATTCAACTGACATGAACTTGGGCAAACTCCGGGAGATGGTTGAGGGACAGGCAGGCTTGGTGTGCTGCAGCCCATGGGGTCACAAAGAGTTAAGACACAACTTAGCGACTGGACGATAAGTTCCTAACATTTCCCTTTACTTAATATAAGTTCATCCTTTTTTTTCTTTTTTCTTCACATTAAGAACCTTTGCAGTATATTAGCTCAACTCTGAGAGCTATTCACTGCTATACTACTACTACTGCTACTACTACTACTTCATGTCAAACCACTGATTAACTTTCACAGATACTGATGATGACCAGGTATGATTAAGCCTCCAATAAACTGCAACACCCATCAGTTTTTAGTACTAGTAGTACTCTCTCTGGGCAATTTCATAATTTTTTTTCCCCCACTCTATTCTATTACTCTGTGAAGGTAAAAGTATTTTCCAAAATAAGGCCAATCAGCCTGTCTGTAATTTCACCCTAGGCCCCCTTCTGGAAATGGATTCTAAGTAACTATGTGTGGATCAAGTATATTAAGCCTTATTAAAAGGACTAATAAATATACTATATGCAGATTGATGATAATAAATAATATACTATGCTCTTTCTGTTGGAGGTAGTGAGAAGAATCAATGAAAAAAAAAAAAAAAAGGTAAAATTTCACAAGAAACTGATAGACTAAATCAAGAAAGAAACATTGAGAACTTACACTTGGAGCACTGTCCTTGGGTCTCCAACTTCACCCCCATCACCAATTGTCAAGGTATCATAGCCAATTTCCAGGTCGAATTCTTCAAAATTTATCTGGATAACCTACCAATGAACAGAAACAAGTATCTCAAATATATCTCATTATATATTAAAAGCAAACAAGAGAACAAAGGCAGAAAAACATTAAAATGCCCTGCAGACATATTATGTATCTATATGTCCATAGCTATCTATATAAGAATTTCATACTATGACAGGAAATCATATAAGAATACTTCTAATGTTCACTCATTATAATTTTTATTTATAGTATATCTTCTGTAATAATTTATCAATGACATAACATAGTTTCTGTTTATAGAACATTCTTATCTGAGGAATTTGAATGTGAATCTAACTTGAGAAGGTTTTATAAAAAGCACATGTAGGTGGAGAGTGGTTTACTGTAAATAAAAATAAGCTAGCATGGAAAAGCATAGAGTATAAAATTGCCACTAGATAGTAAAGCTTAAAAAATGTTAGAACTAAATTTGAACCTAGATCACTAAATTTAAAGGCATCAGGATTATTTTTGTGTATTCTTTGGTAATAGAATCCCTCATTTATATTATATTTTGCCAGCAAAATTGGGAGCACAAATCTTTGGGAGACATATTATATCATGATAAGCAATTTAATATTAGTTCTTATCCAAATATAATCCTGTACTTTTTTATTGTTTATATATTTATGTAAAAGTTCATATTTAATTAAATTGCAATTCTTAAATTCAAAACCCAATATAACATTTTAGAGAATAATTTAATTAAGAATCTGTACAGAAGAAATTACATAAATATTGTCCTATAAATAACTATGCTTAGAGCAAAAAGTAATTTATAATAAAGTTTCAGAAGAGTTGAGGCTACAATAGTACTAGAGAAAAATGAAAAATGCCTTAATTTTTTAAATTATTTAAATTATGACAGATTCCATATCCTATTTTTACCTTTTTAACAAAAACCCCAACTTTTTATTGTGTCTATTTCTTGATGTTTTAAAATTATTTTTATTAGCATTAATTAAAACACATGTATACACATAGCAGATGCATGTTGATGTATGGCAAAACCAATACAATATTGTAAAGTTAAAAAAATAAAAATAAAAAAAATAAAAGACACTTGCTCCTTGGAAGAAAAGCTATGAAAAATAATAATAATAATAATTAAAACATCTGTTTTGGTCATGTTTAATACAGAATATATAAAACACAATTTTAAATGGCTATGATTTAAAAGGAAAGGTTTGCCTATTCTACATTGAGTTAAATATAAGTACTCTCAATTAATAATTTTCTATTAATAGAGATTTAGTTGTTCCCATTGCTTTTGCTATAATAAGCAACATGGTTATTTTCTGGCTCAAATCTACAAGTATATCTCTACATTAAGTGTGTACTTATGAGTATAATTTCTGAGTAATAACACTCAAAATTAAATTTCAAAATATCATGCCATGTGGTTTGAAAACTATCTTATCACTTTAAATGTCCACAACTTGTGTACATTATATTCCATTAGTTCTACAAATCTAGAGGGTATAAAAAGTGAAGTTTTTTTTGCATTTTCTTCATTAGTAATCAAATTATCTTTTTATGTTTGCCATTTATTTTTTTTTTCAGGTTTTCTGAACCATCAGTACTGTCTTTTTCTGAAAGTTTTCCATCATACAAAACCAAAACCTGTTACCATTAACCAATAACTCCCCGTTTTCCCTTTTCCCCCTTATCCTGGTAACTTCCAATATGCTTTTTAACCCTACAAATTTGCATATTCCAGATATTTTATGTAAGTGGAATAATACAATATTTGCCCTTTTGTGTCTGATTTACTTCACTAAGCAAAGTCTTCAAGGTTCATCTGCATTGCAGAGTGTGTATCAGAACTTCATTCCTTTTATGGTTGAATAACAGTCCATTTGTTTGTTGTTCAGTCATTCAATTGTGTCTGACTCTTTGTGAACCCATATACTGCAGCATGCCAGGCTTCCCTGTCTTTCACCATCTCCTGGAACTTGCTCAAACTCATGTCGTGAGTCAGTGATGCCATCCAACCATCTTGTCCCTGTCATCCCCTTCTCCCCCTGCCTCCAGTCTTTCCCAGCATCAGGATCTTTTCTAATGAGTCAGATCTTCACATCAGGTGGCCAAAGTGTTGGAGCTTCAGCTTCATCATCAGTCCTTTCAATGAATATTTCAGATTGATTTCCTTTAGGATTGACTCGTTCATACTCCTGCAGTCCAAGGGACTTGCATGTGAAAGTGAAAGTCGCTCAGTCGTGTCCAACTTTTTGCAACCCCATGGACTATACAGTCCTGGAATTCCCAGGCCAGAAAACTGGAGTGGGTAGCCTTTCCCTTCTCCAGGGGATCTTCCCAACCCACGGATCAAACTCAGGTCTCCTGCATTGCAGGCAGATTCTTTACCAGCTGAGCCACAAGGGAAGCCCGATACTACAGTTGAAAAACATCAATTCTTCAGTGCTCAACCTTCTTTATGGTCCAACTCTCACATATATACATGACTACTGGAAAAACCATCGCTTTGACTATACAGACCTTTGCCAGCAAAGTAACATCTCTTCTTTTCATTACGCTGTCTAGGTTTGTCATAACTTTTCTTCCAAGGAGAAGCATCTTTTAATTTCATGGCTGCAGTCACTATCAGCAATGATTTTGAAACCCAAGAAAATAAAGACTGTCACTGTCACAAGAAATAAAGTCCATTGTACATTTATACCTAATTTGGTTTAACCATTATTCAATTGATGGGACACTTGGCGTGCTTCCATCTTTAACCTATGATGAGTATTGTTATTATGTAGAATGGTGTAAAAGTACCTATTTGAATCTCTGTTTTCAATTTTTGTATATATGCCTCGGGGTGAAATTACTGAGTCATAAATTTAACATTTTGAAGAACTATCAAGCTGTTTTCCAGAACTTTTGAACATTCAAAATTTCTACCAGGAATTCACGAGGGTTCCAACTTCTCTATATACCTCACTGCTTTTTGTTTTGTTTTTATTATATCCATTCTTGTAGCTTACTGTGGATTTAATTTAATCTTTCTAATTAATGATGTTGAACATCTTTACATGTATTTATTAGCCATTTGTATGTTTTGGGTAACTATCTGAGTCCTTTATCCTCTATAACTTATTTTTTTTATCTTTTACCTCTTTTTAAATTAAGTCATTTGTTATATTGTTGCTGAATTGTAAGAGCTCTTTACATATTCTAGATATTAATTGCCTATATCAGCTATATTGTTTGCAAATATTTTCTCCCATTGTGTGAATTATCTTTCCATTCTTATGATAGTGTGCTTTGATGCCTCAAAAATTTTAATGTAATGAAGTCCACTTTATTTATTTTTTGTTGCTGTTGCTTGTGCTTTTGTGCCATATTTAAGAAGCCACTGCAAAATCCCATATCATGTTATTTTTTTCTTCTATGAATTTTATACTTTAAGCACTTAAATTTAGATTTTTGATCCATTCTGATTTAACTGTTGTATACAGTACAAGTAAGAATCAAATTTAATTCTTTCTGCATGTGGCTATCCAACTTTACCAGCACCATTTATTGAATCTCCTGCATTGCAGGTGGACTCTTTACCATCTGAGCCACCAGGGAAGCCCAACTACAAGAAAACCTCCCCTTATTGCACTTTGCTTTATTGTTATTGGCAGATATTTTGTATTTTACCAACTGAAGTTCTGTGGCAAAACTGTTAAGCAAGCTTACATTATCATTTCCTTTAAAACAGCAATTGTATACTTTATGTCTTTGTGTCATGTTTTGATATTTATCACAATATTTCAAATGTTTTTATTACTCTTACATTTGTTATGGTTATCTGTGCTCAGTGACTTTTGATATTACTTTGTAATGGTTCTGGGTAGCTACAAACCATACCCACTTAAAACTGTAAACTTAAATGATAAACGTCAAATGTATTCTGATTGCTCAACTGACAGCCTTTTCCGCATCTCTCTTTCTCTTTGAGCTTCCCTATTCCCTGAGAGACAATATCATTGAAATTAGGCCAACTAGTGACACTACAATGGCTTATAAGTGTCCAAATATAAAGAGGAGTCCCACATACCTCACTTTAAATCAAAAACTAGAAATGATTAAGGTTAGTGAGAAATGAATGTCTAGAGTCAAGTAAGGTCAAAAGTTAGGCCTCTTGCATCAGTTGCTAGTTGTAAATGTAAAGAAGCTGTTCTTGAAGGAAATTAAAAATGCTAGTCTAATGTACACATAAATGATAAGAAAGTGAAATAGCTTTATTACTGATATGGAGCAACTTTTAGTGGCATGAATAGAAGTTCAAACCAGTCACAACATTCTCAAAACCAAAGTCTAATTCAGAATAAGGCCCTAAACTCTCATCAAGTCTCATGAAGGTTCAGAGAAGTGAGTAAGCTGCAAAGAAAAGTTCGAAGCTAGCAGAGGTTGGTTCATAAGGTTTAAGGAAAAAGAACCATGTCCATAATATAAAAGTACAAGGTAAACAGCAGAAGCCGCAGCAACTTATCCAGAAGATCTTGCTAATACAATTAATGAAGGTGGCACAGTAAACAATATATTTTCAGTGTAGACAAAACTGTTGCCTGTGTTGCAAGAGGAGTGAAGTGAAAATTGCTCAGTCATGTCTGACTTTTTGTGACCCCATCAGTTATATACAGTCCATGGAATTCTCCAGGCCAGAATACTGGAGTGGATAGCCTTTCCCTTCTCTAGGGGAACTTCCCAACCCAGGGACTGAATCCAGGTCTCCTGCATTGCAGGTGGATTCTTTACCAGCTGAGCCACAAGGGAAGCCTGTGTTGGAAGAAGACACTATCTAGGATTTTCATAGCTAGAGAGGAGAAGTCAATGCCTGGCTTCAACGTGCAACCTGACTCGCTCATTAAGGGTATGCTGTTTATTTGCTCAGTCATGTCCGACTCTTTGTGACCCCATGGACTACAGCCTGCCAGCTCCTCTGTCCAGAGGATTCTCCAGGCAAGAATACTGGAGTGGACTGCCATTTCATTCTTGATGTTAGGGGTATAGGTAGCTGATTTGAAGCCAATACTGATTTACTGTTCTGAAAATCCTAGAATTTTTAAGAAGTATGCTAAATCTATTTTGTCTGTGCTCTATAAATGGAACAGTAAAGCCTGGAAATAGCACACCCGTTTACAATACAGTTTACTGAATATTGTCAGTCCACTGTTAAGATTTACTACTCAGGAAAGAAAAAGATATATTTTAAAATACTATTGTTTATTGACAGTGCAGCTGGTCACTCAAGAGCTCTGATGAAACTATAAAACAAGATTAATGTTGTCATGTCTGCTAAAACAACAGCCATTCTGCTGCCCATGTATCAAGGAGTAATTTTTATTTTCAAGTCTTTTTAAGAAAAAAATTTTATAAGGCCATATCTGACATAGATGGTGATTCCTCTGAATAGATCTGGGTAAAGTAAATCCTCTGATAGATCTGGGTAAAGTAAATTAAAACCTTTCTGTAAAGGATTCACCATTCTAGATGTCTTTAAGAACATTTGTGATTCATGGGAAGAGCAAAATATCAACATTAATAGAAGTTTGGAAGAAGTTGATTCCAACCCTCATGGAGGACTGTGAAGGGTTCAAACTTCAGTGGAGGATGTCACTGCAGATGCGATAAAAACACCAGGAGAACTATAACTAGAAATTCAACCTGAAGGTGGAACTGAAATGCTACAGTTTCATGGTAAAACTTTATGATGAGAAGTTGCTTCTTATGGATGAGCAAAGAACATGATGGAATCCCTTCTTGGTGAAAATTTTCTGAAAATTGTTGAAATGAAAACAAAAAAATTAGAGTATAAAAACTTATTTGATAAAGCAGTAGTAGTATTTGAGAAAATTAAGTCAATTTTGAAAAGTACTGTGGATAAAATGCTATCAAAAATTGCCTGCTACAGAGAAATCACTGGTGAAAGGAAGAATCAATCAATGTGGCAAATTTCAATAGTGATGTATTTTAAGAAATTGCTACAGCCATCAACTTCAAGGCAAGATGATTCAGCAGCTAAATGATTATGACTCACTAAAGGCATAGATGATGGTTAGCTTTTTTTTTTTAAAAATCAGATCAGATCAGTTGCTCAGTCATGTCCAACTCTTTGCGACCCCATGAATCGCAGCACACCAGGCCTCCCTGTCCATCACCAACTCCCGGAGTTCATTCAGACTCACGTCCATCAAGTCAGAGATGCCATCCAGCCATCTCATCCTCTGTCGTCCCCTTCTCCTCCTGCCCCCAATCCCTTCCAGCATCAGAGTCTTTTCCAATGAGTCAACTCTTCGCATGAAGTGGCCAAAGTACTGGAGTTTCAGCTTTAGCATCACTCCTTCCAAAGAAATCCCAGGGCTGATCTCCTTCAGAATGCACTGGTTGGATCTCCTTGCAGTCCAAGGGACTCTCAAGAGTCTTCTCCAACACCACAGTTAAAAACCATCAATTCATTGGCGCTCAGCCTTCTTCACAGTCCAACTCTCAAATCCATACATGACCACAGGAAAAACCATAGCCTTGACTAGACAAACCTTTGTTGGCAAAGTAATGTCTCTGCTTTTGAATATGCTATCTAGGTTGGTCATAACTTTCCTTCCAAGGAGTAAGCGTCTTTTAATTTCATGGCTGCCGTCACCATCTGCAGTGATTTTAGAGCCCAGAAAAAAAAAGTCTGACACTGTTTCCACTGTTTCCCCATCTATTTCCCATGAAGTGATGGGACCGGATGCCATGATCTTCATTTTCTGAATGTTGAGCTTTAAGCCAAGTTTTTCACTCTCCACTTTCACTTTCATCAAGAGGCTTTTGAGTTCCTCTTCACTTTCTGCCATAAGGGTGATGTCGTCTGCATATCTGAGGTTATTGATATTTCTCCCGGCAATCTTGATTCCAGCTTGTGTGTCTTCCAGTCCAGCATTTCTCATGATGTATTCTGCATATAAGTTAAATAAGCAGGGTGACAATATACAGCCTTGACGAACTCCTTTTCCTATTTGGAACCAGTCTGTTGTTTCATGTCCAGTTCTAACTGTTGCTTCCTGACTTGCATACAGATTTCTCAAGAGGCAGATCAGGTGGTCTGGTATTCCCATCTCTTTCAGAATTTTCCACAGTTTATTGTGATCCACACAGTCAAAAGCTTTGGCATAGTCAATAAAGCAGAAATAGATGTTTTTCTGGAACTCTCTTGCTTTTTCTATGATTCAGCATTTTTCTATGATGTTGGCAATTTGATTTCTGGTTCCTCTGCCTTTTCTAAAACCAGCTTGAACATCAGGAGGTTCACGGTTCACATATTGCTGAAGCCTGACTTGGAGAATTTTGAGCATTACTTTACTAGCGTGTGAGATGAGTGCAATTGTGCAGTAGTTTGAGCATTCTTTGGCATTGCCTTTCTTTGGGATTGGAATGAAAACTGACCTTTTCCAGTGTTGTGGCCACTGCTGAGTTTTCCGAATTTGCCAGCATATTGAGTGTAGCACTTTTACAGCATCATGTTTTAGGATTTGGAATAGTTCAACTGGACTTCCATCACCTCCACTATCTTTGTTCGTAGTGATGGGGAAAACCACTAGACCATTCAGGTATGACCTAAATCAAGTCCCTTATGATTATACAGTGGAAGTGAGAAATAGACTTAAGGGCCTAGATCTGATAGATAGAGTGCATGATGAACTATGGACTGAGGTTCGTGACATTGTACAGGAGACAGGGATCAAGACCATTCCCATAGAAAAGAAATGCAAAAAAGCAAAATGGCTGTCTGGGGAGGCCTTACAAATAGCTGTGAAAAGAAGAGAAGCGAAAAGCAAAGGAGAAAAGGATAGATATAAACATCTGAATACAGAGTTCCAAAGAATAGCAAGAAGAGATAAGAAAGCCTTCTTCAGCGATCAATGCAAAGAACTAGAGGAAAACAATAGAATGGGAAAGACTAGGGATCTCTTCAAGAAAATCAGATATACGAAAGGAACATTTCATGCAAAGATGGGCTCAATAAAGGACAGAAATGGTATGGACCTAACAGAAGCAGAAGGTATTAAGAAGAGATGGCAAGAATACACAGAAGAACTGTACAAAAAAGATCTTCACGACCTAGATAATCACAATGGTGTGATCACTGACCTAGTGCCAGACATCCTGGAATGTGAAGTCAAGTGGGCCTTAGAAAGCATCACTACGAACAAAGCTAGTGGAGGTGAATGAATTCCAGTTTTTACAAATAAATTATTTTTAAAATGTTTTTTAGTGTACATCTCTCTTACTTGGTTAAATTTATTCCTAAGTATTTTGTTTATTTTTTTAAATTTCTTTGAGGTACAGTTTATTTATAATGTTGTGTTAGTTTCTGTTGTAGCACAAAAGTGACTCACCTATACACATTATTTTTCTTATTCTCTTCAATTATGGTTTATCACAGGATATTGAATGTAGTTTAATATCTGTACAGTACAGTAGAACCTTATTAATCCATCCTATATATACTATTTTGCATCTGCTAAACTCCAACTGCCATTCTTACCTCCCCTATACCCATAAAGTATTTTATAATTAAAGATTACCGATTTTTTAGGCATAATTTTATTGTACACTTAATAGACTACAGTATACTGTAACATACTGGTTCCAAATAGGAAAGGGAGTATGTCAAGGCTGTATATTATCACCCTGCTTATTTAACTTATATGCAGAGTACATCATGAAAAACGCTGGGTTTGGAGAAGCACAAGCTGGAATCAAGATTGCCAGGAGAAATATCAATAACCTCAGATATACAGATGACACCACCCTTATGGCAGAAAGTTAAGAAGAACTAAAGAGCCTCTTGATGAAAGTGAAAGAGGAAGAGTGAAAAAGTTGGCTTAGCTCAACATTCAGAAAACTAAGATCATGGCATCCGGTCCCATCACTTCATGGGAAATAGATGGGGAAACTGTGGAAACAGTGGCAGACTTTATTTTTCTGGGCTCCAAAATCACTGCAGATGGTGATTGCAGCCATGAAATTAAAAGACGCCTACTCCTTGGAAGGAAAGCTATGACCAACCTAAACAGCATATTGAAAAGCAGAGACATTACTTTGTCAACGAAGGTCCATCTAGTGAAGGCTATGGTTTTTCCAGTGGTCACGTATGGATGTGAGAGTTGGAGTATAAAGAATGCTGAGCACAGAAGCATTGATGCTTTTGAACTGTGGTGTTGGAGAAGACTCTTGAGAGTCCCTTGGACTGCAAGGAGATCCAACCAGTCCATCCTAAAGGAAATCAGTCTTGAATATTCATTGGAAGGACTGATGCTGAAGCTGAAACTCCAATACACTGATGCGAAGAGCTGACTCGTTTGAAAAAACCCTGATGCTGGGGAAGATTGAGAGTGGGAGAAAAAGGGGACGAAAGAGGATGAAATGGTTGGATGGCATCACTGACACAATGCATATGGGTTTGGGTGGACTCTGGGAGTTGGTTTTGGACAGGGGGGCCTCGCATGCTATAGTTCATGGGGTTGCAAAGAGTCGGACAGGACTGAGTGACTGAACTGAACTTTTACTGTAAACATAACTATTATATACACTGCAAAATGAAACAAAATAAAATGTTGTGGGACTCAATTTACTATGATATTTATTTTATTTAGTTAAAGCTGAACACACATTATCTCCAAGGTATCCCTGAATTATCTCCCCAATGAATGGTTTTGGCACCTCTGTCAAAAAGTAATTGATCATGGATGGGAGGGTTTAGTTCTGTGCTCTCTTAGCTTTGTTTATCTGAGAATATCTTGATTTCTCCTTCCTCTCTGAAGGAGTTTTGACAGGCATATACAGGATTCTTGGTTGACAATTTTGTTTTCATTATTTAAAGATTTTGTTTTCCTCATGTTTCAGCATCTTTTCTTCTTCTTCTTTTAGAAATCAACTGTTAATATTTTTAGGATTTCTTAAAGAGTCATTTTTCCCCCACTGCTTTCAAGATTCTCTTTGATTTTACCCTTCAACAATAGGACTATAACATGTTTAGGTATGGATAACTTTAAGCTTATCCTACATAGAGTTTGCTGAGCTTTATGGATGGATAGATTCACATTTCTCTTGAATTTGTGAACTTTTTGGTCATTATTTCCTTCAAATATTCTTTCTATACTATTATTTCTATCTTCTTCACCTGAGAGTCCCATAGTACATTTGTTGTTCCATTTGCTCATATTCCACAGTCCCTTTGGTTCCTTTCATTTATTATTTTATTTTTTGTTCTTCAGACAATAATTTCAACTGTTCTATCTTAGCTTATCAATTCTTTCTTTTGCTGATCACACCAATTATCAAAACCTTCCAGTATTTTTCTTTTTAAATTTCAGTTATTATAGTTTATAGCTCTAGAATTTCTACTTGGTTTCATTTTTATAATTAATATCTTATTGATATTCTCATTTATTCATATATCATTTTATTCATATATCAAAAATCATGCTGTTTGAGCATAATTAATGCAATTGCTTTATATTTTTGTATAATAATTTCAATGACTGAATGTCTTCAGGGATATTTTCTGTCAGTTTATTTTGTTCCTTTGACCATATTCTCTTGTTTCTTTGCATACATTGTGATTTTCTTTGTTGTGGCTGAAAACTAGGTATTTGAATATCATAATGTGGTAATTCTGGAAATCAGAGTCTCTCTCTTCCCCAGAGTTTGCTGTTTTTGATTTTTGAAGATTCATTTCCATCCAGCATTTTAACTGAAATTTCTTTAAATTCAAGGAGCTAAAAAAATATACCCATTTCAGTAGATCCGGGCTGCTATAACAAAATATGAACTAGGTGGCATTTAAACAATATAAATTTATTTATCACAGTTCTCAATGCTGGAAGTCCAAGATCCTGGCACTGTTTGTTTTAGTGTACGGTGAGAGCAAGTTTCCTGGTTCACAGAAGACCATCTTTTTGCTGTTACCTAACATGGCAGAAGGGACCAGGGTAGTACAGTGATCCTCAACCTTTTTGGAAGCAGGGACTAGTTTCATGGAAGATAATGTTTCAATGGACCAGGAAGAGGGAGCAAGGGGGAATGGTTCATTTGGTATGCAAGTGATGGAGCAAAAGAGAAAGCTTCACTTGCTTGCCCCTTACTCACCTCCTGCTGTGTGGCCCTGTTCCTAACAGGCCTCGGACCTCTACTGTGGCCTGGGGTTGAGCACCCTGGTCTAGGGAGCCTTTTGGGGTCTCTACTATTCCTACTCATGAGGGCTCCACCCTCAGGACCTCCCAAAGGCCCCATCTTCTAATACCATCACATTGAAGGGACAGAAGCATTCAGATCACAGCAAGAACTCTCTCAGTCTTTGAAAATTGGCTCAGTACTGGGATACTCTGTTAACACCTAGCCAGATCATTTACAATTCTGTCTTGGCTTAAAGCTCAACATTCAGAAAACAAAGATCATGGCATCCAGTCCCATCACTTCATGGGAAATAGATGGGGAAACAGTGGAAACAGTGGCAGACTTTATTTTTCTGGGCTCCAAAATCACTGCAGATGGTGACTGCAGCCATGAAATTAAAAGACGCTTACTCCTTGGAAGGAAAGTTATGACCAACCTAGATACAATATTGAAAAGCAGAGACATTACTTTGCCAACAAAGGTCCGTCTAGTCAAGGCTATGGTTTTTCCTGTGGTCATGTATGGATTTGAGAGTTGGACTGTGAAGAAAGCTGAGCGCCGAAGAATTGATGCTTTTGAACTGTGGTGTTGCAGAAGACTCTTGAGAGTCCCTTGGACAGCAAGGAGATCCAACCAGTCCATTCTGAAGGAGATCAGCCCTGGGATTTCTTTGGAAGGAATGATGCTCAAGCTGAAACTCCAGTACTTTGGCCACGTCATGTGAAGAGTTGACTCACTGGAAAAGACTCTGATGCTGGGAGGGATTGGGGGCAGGAGGAGAAGGGGACGATAGAGGATGAGATGGCTGGATGGCATCACTGACTTGATGGACCTGAGTCTGAGTGCACTCTGGGAGTTGGTGATGGACAGGGAGGCCTGGCGTGCTGCGATTCATGGGGTCGAAAAGTGTCAGATATGACTGAGTGACTGATCTGATCTGATCTGATCTTGGCCTTCACCTGCAGCTGGCATGAAGCACACAGATCAACTAATGGTGAAAGCTTAGGCTCTTCTCAGGTCTTTCTGAGCATGTGTCTTATAGTGGGCATGCATGCTACTATCTGCTGCTGCTGCTGCTAAGTCACTTCAGTCGTGTCCGACTGTGTGTGACCCCATAGACAGCAGCCCACCAGGCTACCCCATCCCTGGGATTCTCCAGGCAAGAACACTAGGGTGGGTTGCTATTTACTTCTCCAATGCATGAAAGTGAAAAGTGAAAGTGAAGTCGCTCAGTCATGTCCGACCCTCAGCGACCCCATGGACTGTAGCATTCCAGGCTCCTCCATCCATGGGATTTTCCAGGCAGGAGTACTGGAGTGGGGTGCCATTGCCTTCTCCGATGCTACTATCTAAATTCCATCATATATGGGAGGGCTTTTGAACATCCATAGTTCCCAAAGAAACTCTGTTGTTTCTAGCAATGCGCTCAGGGTGGCTTGCTTCACTATGTATTTAGTTATATTTAGCAGTAAACCGATTTTTACTGGGGCTTAAGCTGTGAGAATCCTGAAGGTCTTAAATTGGTATAATTTCATTCAGCTTCTGCTAACTGGATACAAGGGTCACTATTAAGCTGGTGTCAGTTTAACATCCTTTGACGTTTTTAACTGAATGCTGAGGTTTCAAGTTCAGTCTCTTGATCCAAAGAGCCTGGGCCCCAGTCTTAGTTTCCTAATTCCAGAGATTTATTGCCATTTGCCACAAGGAAAACCAAGCTTTTTTCCCATCTCCAAGCTTTCTTTCCATTTCATCTCCTACTTTCATTACAGTTCACATTTTTTTAATTATATATGCATGATTGTACTTGTGTTTATATGGTATCCAGAACAGCTTTATAGATTTCCTTTGTTGTGAACCCCAGTGCATTGAAAAATGTTTTTCTTGTATTTCAGTGGGAGGCCCTTTCAGAATACCTCATCTGTCACCATTTCAAAAGAGAAATCATATGACCCACTTTATGTCAAGTCATTTCACAATAGAGCCATGCTGCTGCTGCTAAGTCGCTTCAGTTGTGTCCAACTCTGCCACCTCATAGATGGCAGCCCACCAGGCTCGGCCATCCCTGGGATTCTCCAGGCAAGAATACTGGAGTGGGATGCCATTTCCTTCTCCAATGCATGAAAATGAAAAGTGAAAGTGAAGTCACTCAGTAGTGTCCAACTCTTTGTGACCCCATGGACTGCAGCCTACCAGGCTCCTCCATCCATGGGATTTTCTAGGCAAGAGTACTGGAGTGGGTTGCCATTGCCTTCTCCGTGTAGAGCCATGAATGCATTGCATTTAAAATCATGGAATGTCTAGTATTATATGATTTTAAAAGTCTATAGGCTCAGTTAAGTTCAGTTCAGTTCAGTCACTCAGTCATGTCCGACTCTTTGCAAACCCATGAATGGCAGCACGCCAGGCCTCCCTGTCCATCACCAACTCCCGGAGTTCACTCAAACTCACATCCATCGACTTGGTGATGCCATCCAGCCATCTCATCCTCTGTCGTCCCCTTCACCTCCTGTCCCCAATCCCTCCCAGCATCATGGTCTTTTCCAATGAGTCAGCTCTTCGCATCAGGTGGCCAGTGTATTGGAATTTCAGCTTCAGCATCACTCCTTCCAAAGAAATCCCAGGGCTGATCTCCTTCAGAATGGACTGGTTGGATCTCCTTGCTGTCCAAGGGACTCTCAAGAGTCTTTTCCAACACCATAGTTCAAAAGCATCAATTCATTGGCGTTCAGCCTTCTTCACAGTCCAACTCTCACATCCATACATGACCACTGGAAAAACCATAGCCTTGACTAGACGGACCTTTGTTGGCAAAGTAATGTCTCTGCTTTTCAATATGCTATCTAGGTTGGTCATAACTTTCCTTCCAAGGAGTAAGCATCTTTTAATTTCATGGCTTCAATCACCATCTGCAGTGATTTTGGAGCCCAGAAAAATAAAGTCTGACACTGTTTCCACTGTTTCCCCATCTATTTCCCATGAAGTGATGGGACCGGATGCCATGCTAGCAGATACAAATTAGGAATTTAATAAGTGACTGATTGGTTGATTGCTATTTCTATGCCAAACCCTTGATAGTCATTATCATTTAATCATGTCCTACAAATTTTGGACACCCATTTAATGGTAGATTTTATTTTCCCTGAATTTTAACTGAGATTCATGCATGTATATATGTAACAATGAGCACTCTGCTTCATTTTAAATTAAGTGATGAATTAATTACTAACATCCATATACTTTCAGCTAAGCACTTAACCACTGAGCTGTCACTGAAATTTCAGACACTTATAATTCTTGAACTGTTTCAATGACACTGAATCACTGAGAAGCTAAAATTCTGACTGAATTTGTAGAACACTTTCATTTTAGTTTGATTCTTGCAAGCTTAGTTTAAACATCATTATTGGATTGGTTATTTAGAAGTAAAATCTATGCATAAAAGAATAAAAATTACACTGGCCTCAGTTGGAGACAGTAATATAAATAAAGTGTTATAGTAAAAATCAATAATGACACATTGAAATATTTCCTAAAAGGGAAAAAAAAACAGTAAAATATATAAAAGTAATTTGTAAAAACAAAAGCAAAGCAACAAACCATTGTTTACACAAAAATGTAATAAGTAACATAAGGAGTTTGATGTGAAATTTGCATTTTCTGTATTTTCCTGTAATAACAATTTTTCATCCTTTTATCTTTGTATAATATGATCTATCCATGGTATAATATGAAAATTAAATGAAAAGCAAATGAAAATCAGTATTAATCAGTGTAATATAAATACTTTCTCTACATATATAGCTGGTAGTACGGGTGAAATATTTAGTAGGAAATATGGGAAGAATACAATGCATATTAGTAGAGAAACAAATGTCATATATTTTGCCTCTCTTATTTGTTCTTAGTCATTTGTGAGTGGGGAAAAATTAAAACTGCATTTGGGCCACAGGACTGTTGGATAAAAAGCTAAATATGCACCTAAATATAGGATAATTTATAACTGTCTTGATTTTTTTTTTTTAACCAAATAAGCCACACTCTTGGCTTCCATGTGTGGAGTGCCAACTCCAAATGGTTATATGATGCTAACTGAGGGTTACGTTCGAATATTTAAACTACTAGTGGAGTCAACAATAATCTCACACATTTTTAACACTGACTTTCCAGACATAAGAAATATGTAATAATATTAAATATTAAATACTTAGTACATTCATTTCCCATAGTGCTTAAGACATGGATTTTCACAAGTTATTTTGATAGAACTGGTATAGAATATATTTTTCGATACTGTCACTTTCTCCATCATTTACACAGGGTTTAAAACCATGACTTCTCCATCATTATGTTTTATAAAGTCCCATGGAAATTCTACTTAGTTATATTCTTTATATCATTTACCCACACATTTATTTAAATATTAACACTGTGAGTCTTGGGCTCAGCACCACACATGCACTGTTTTATTTTAAACCTAAAACTATATGTAATGTTCATTTATATATTAATTTGGCCACTCAGAACCTGAACCTCCTATCATTTGTAGACTTAGGAAACTTGGTAGGAAGCACAGTGTACTCCCAATATGGTCAGATGTTATATTACCCTTCATTGACTGCATTCAGACTTGAGACCTAAGCTCCCCAAACCATGGATTCTGGCAGAGGGTGGCAAAAGCTGAAAACATCCAGTTTTAGAAGCAATAGTAGTTGTTGTATGTAATGGCACTGATGTCCTAGGGCAGCATTATACAAGAGGGAAAAAAATATATTACCACAAATTAGAACCAGAAGCCGTATCAGATGATGAAAAAGTTCTAGTGAGGTAAAATGAGTACTGCTACATTCCAGGTTGATCAAGGAGCTCATCCCCCTTCCATAGAAGATAGTCTTCACCAACCTCCTTAACCAGCAGGATACTATATTGTTCTATGAGCCAATGACCTCTGAAGCTAAAACTATCACGGATATCACATTTGTTGGGGATATCCTGATAACTCTCTTTTGGCTATAGGTCTCCAGATAATGCGGAACTATAACTGGATATAATGGAAAAGCCAGCACAATACTTGGAGATACTAGACTTATATGTAAGTGGCTAACATTTTTGCTTTTTTCTATTAATGAAGGCAGCATTTTTTCACATAAAAAGTTTTTCAAAGTGAATGTAAAGAAAGAAGTACAGATAGGAATGAATACTTGATAACAAAATGGGTGAATTGTGGCAGAAACTATTGATTGCTTATTCAACAGCCATCTTACTTGTTCATTCTAGACCTTTCTCTTCCGAACAGGACATTGATTTTGTTCAGCTACCTATCTTCCTATTTATATCCTCATGCTTTAGTGACTTCTGACCCCATATTAAGTTCCATGGAATGGCTGCCAATGAGTCTATGCCAGTCTTAGCAGTTCCATTTCATCTGTCAGGGGTAAGATTAGATATTACTAAGTGACCTAATTCTGGTTAGTGGAAGGTGAGAAGCAATTTTCTTGGAGTGTTGGTGGGGGTGGAGGGTGTGGGGAAAATATTCCTAGGAGATCAAATGAAATACAAAGAATCAGTCTGCTTTGGAGGTGACTGGATCTGGATATATTCACTAGTGCTATGGCAGCCATCTTGAAATGCATAGTTTGAGGACAAAGCTAACAAAGGGAGATGCCCAGAGCCAGGAGATGAATGTTATTATTATATGCCTGAGGCTTGCATACTTCTAGACAGAATGTTGTGCTAAATAATGCATTTCTTTACTATTTAAACCATAGCTTCCCCATACTTAAAACATTCTAGTGAATATTCACTTCTAAGTTTTAAAAAATGCCTTGCCCAATAGCTTGTCTGTGTTTATTTGGCCAACAGTGATAGGACAAAATTCAATCTCAGACTTGCCTGATGTCACAATTCAAGTGTTCAAACTTCACACTATTCCATATTTGCATAATAAAGGTCTGTAACTTAAGAAATACTTTCTGTCAGCCAAATATCTGATATATAATAACATAACCTCTAAGTAAGTTCTTTGATGTTGCACATATGCCTCATGTCTTAAAAAGTGATGGCAAGAAAAGATGATGTCTGAAATCTGACAAGTAACAAACATTATATCAATTCCTTGGGGGAAAATATAGAAAGCATGGATTAGTATAAGTTATTTTATCTTCCATTATAAAACCTGTATTTTTAGGCATCAAAATAAATCTGGAAGCTGTTGAAACGTCTCAATATTTCTCTAGTCATAAGCCACTGCATTGGCTAATTTGTACCAATATGATTAGTTCAGTTCAGTTCAGTCGCTTAGTAGTGTCCGACTCTCTGCGACCCCATGAACCGCAGCACACCAGGCCTCCCTGTCCATCACCAACTCCCGGAGTCCACCCAAACCCATGTCCATTGAGTTGGTGATACCATCCAATCATCTCATCCTCTGTCATCCCCTTCTCCTCCTGCCCTCAATCTTTCCCAGCATCAGGGTCTTTTTCAATGAGTCAGCTCTTCACATCAGGTGGTGCAATCAAATTAACCTTTGATGATATTTACCAAAACAAATTAATGATGCTTTAATAGAAACACCAAGTCAGTCATATTAGTGAGACAACATAACATAGTTAAGGGCACAGGCAAAGCTGTGGATTAAGTTTCTCTCTGTCACGGAATGTTATATGGTTTGAGGGAAGTCTCATAACTATAAAAGTTATAAAAGTGAATTTATAACTCATAATTTCTAAGGTTGAAATAGGTATTACATAAAACAAGTTTTGAAAACAGAACATACCATGGTTCATATACAGTATGTTTTAATAAATGGCTATTAGTAGCTAATCATAAAATAAATGTTCACATCTGTTCAAAATGGATCTTGAGAATGAAGTTCTATTTTTGGCAACCTTACTATGATTCAAAGAGTAGAGCTTTTCCCCCAGATCTACACTGCTAGAAATTTATCTTTTCTGGAAGCAGCTTTTTCTCTATTATGTTCATTTCAGAATGACTATAATTCATTCTATTATTAACAAGTATATTTCCTACCAGGTGAGGAAATTCAGAATGCACAACATAGGCATAAATATAAAATATACAATGTGTAAACTGTGATTTTAAAGCTTAAGGTATGCAATGTCATGTCACATAATCAATTTGGCATCTAATTAAAAGCACTTTCTTTTTCATAAAGGTTTCAGATCTTGGAAATCACAGTCCAATTTGGAGACAAGACATAAATAAGATAAATGCAATACCCTATGCTAAGTGCTTTGGAATATGGACACATAGGGTTACATGGAGCAGAGATGAGAGCCACCCAATCTGTTTAAAGAATAAAGTGGAAAGATTTCCTCTAGGAGAGAACCCCCAGGTAGTGCAAAGGAAGGTAAAGATAAGAAGTGGAGAAGAATGTTGTAGAAGATAGCAAGGAAAATGTCACAATAGAAAGAAATATTCCATTAGTTTCTATAATATGAACTGTGAAACAGGAAGTGATGAAAAGCAAGGCTAAAAATGGAGGTAGGAACTATATCATGTTAAGGACCTCTAAGTTTATCTTATAAATGAGGAGCAGCAAATAATGAGTTTTGAGTAGAGTGTTGACAGGGTTTTATTTGCTGTTCATATGTTCACTTTGGCAGTAGGAACAATTTGGATTTGAGTGGAGTTGGGCTGGCAACCCACTCCAATATTCTTGCCTGGAGCATCCCTAAGAACAGAGGAGCCTGGCAGGCTATAGTTCATGGGATCACAAAGAGTTGGACCCAACTGAATGACTAAACACTGCACAGCACAGGACCAAGTTAGAGAAATCGAGGGTATAAACTTGAGCTGTAAAAATAGGGGTGAAGAGTGAAGTCAATCTAGATTTTTTATCCCAAATAAAAATGATTGAAGTCATTTCCCCCTTTTTATCTTTTCACAAATATAGCACTTATAAAAGGCTCACTAAAAAATCTATGCTTCACAGGATTATTTTATCCAATTTTATAGGGCATTGTCTAATTCAGATGAAGCAGAATATGTGACACATTTATTAAAATATCATGTATTTCAGAGTTTCCCTGCTGGTCCATTGGTTAAGAATCCACATGCCAACGCATGGGACATGGGTTCAATCCCTGGTCCAGAAAGATTTCACATGCCACAGGACAACTAAGCCTTTGTGCCAAAACTGTAATTGTAAAAAAATAAATAAATAAAACATATAAATACCAGGATACTGTAGACAAATCTTAAAAAAAAAAAATCATGTATTTCAGAATAATTCTCAGATTTGACTGTTTGGTGATATGCATTGTATGTAATATGCATCACATGTGTACATGTAAAATCAGTGTTCAATAACTGTATAATTAGTAACCACCATAATTTTTGTAAAAAAGGAAATAGACAAAGGTAAATTTAAATGAAATTTGTGAAACAAGTAAGTATTGTTAAGATAAAGAGCTTCCTTGGTAGCTCAGATGATAAGGAGTCTGCCTACATCCCCTCGAGAAGGAAATGGCAACCCACTCCAGTATTCTTGGCTAAAAAATCCCATGGACAGAGGAGCCTGGCAGGCTACAGTCCACAGGGTCACAAAGAATCAGACACGACTGAGAGACGAACATAGAAGGTTTAAATATGACACATATAAATCCAGCATTTATCCAAAACTAATCTTATTTTAGAGGAAAAAATTAATCTCTCATATTCTAAAAAGATTGTACATTATAATATTATATATCTTAACACAGAAGATATATTCCAAGATCCTAAACTAGACTTTTCAAAAAAGAGATGTGCCAGCCTAGGGAATTCTCTGGATTCATCCACTTTGTTGCCAGCATTAGGTTAATAGTTTCAATTCTTAAAAAGGCTCGTATTTTAAAGATAAGGAAAGAGAAGAGTTTGGAGACACAGTAAGATATTGATGAGTTGATAAAAAGCTTTCAGCTTTGTTTTATTTTTCTATGCCTTTTGCATCTGTGCACTGGTTTTCTCCTTTAGGGGACTGCTGGTATGTAACAATGACAGATTAAATATGGCACTACAAATGTTTCACTGAAGGGAAAAAACTACATAAAATGAAAAATGTATCAAATATTAAATATATAACACAACAGTACAAAACCATTGGTTCTTTTATATTATTTATTCATGCTTAGCTACTGGAGGATATAATTTAAATTTCATAATACATATAAATGATCAACTTGAAGTTACAAATTTTGAAGAAAGTACTGGCAGAAACTGTTATTGGTTTTAGGAGAATATTCATTACAAATTTGTTTATGTTTGATGGTACACATAAAAAAATATTAAACAAATATGAGTATGGCTCATCAAAGTCAATTTGGTAAGAAGTGCTATTTTGCTTTAGGCATCATGCTTCTCATTACATTTTTGGATGCATCTCAGAGGGCCCTGTATGATCTGGGCTTTATTCAGCTCTAAGGAAAAACCCATTCCAGTATTCTTGTCTGGAGAATTCCATGGACAGAGGAGCCTGGTGGGCAACAGTCCATAGGGTCACAAAGAATCAGACACAACTGAGTGACTCACACACACACACACACACACACACAGCCTCCATTTCTTACATTTTACTCCTTACCTGTATGCCACAGGACCTCTGTCATCATTTTAGTTTCCAGAAGACTGATATCTTCACAAGCCTTTATAAACACTTCTACTTTTGTCTTTTGCATCACTAGTCCTTTGCCATCCTTCAATATTGGATTAAATCTCATTTGCTTAGAAAGATACTCACTGACAGTTCTAAGCAGCCTTCCTTTTATTTCACCCAGAGTGTTTCCTTCAAGTTGTGACTGCTAATTTCCACATTAATTCTTTTATTTTCAATCTAAATCACTAGCTGGGAACTTCCTAAGGGCAAATAATTTGTTGTTTTAATTTTTAAAATCTATTGTAGCCCCAGATTTCTGGTCAATGAAATTGCAGAATTTCCCAGGGAAAGTTTAGGATTTATAACACTGATTTTCATCTGGCCACTCCCAATATATATGAAGTCTTACATGGTTGCTTTCAGATGCTAGAGATCATCACAGTAAGAAGGTATAGCTATCATATTCTATATTTTCAGATTTATGATGCTCCACCCTTCTATATATATATATATTTTTTTTTTCTGGTGTTATGTTAGTGGTTATATTGTTAGGTAGGAGGGGCTAAAATTCAAGCCAGATATTCAATGCTCAAAAAAAGGATTAGACAGAAGTGTATACTTTGACAAAATGCATCCTATGTGACTGGTTATATGAGAATAATCAAATCATCCAAGTGACTTTTCTCCACACTGGTTAGAAATTTCAGAAGTTCAAAGAGCTTTAATACTAAGAATGGCAAATACAATATTGTATTCCTCCTCTCTCTTCACTACCTAGCAGCAGCTGTTACTGAGGGACTGAGAAGCTGAAAGAAAAATAAAATGCACCAGAAAGATGATAGTGACTTTTACTAACTCCAAGACTTTCATTAGATAACCTTCTACTTTGCAGTAAAATAGCTCAGGTCATGAGGCAAAAGCTCACAGCTCTCTCAGTTCCTTTTTCAATCTCTCTTGGCAGAAACCTATTCTGACTTCTTAGAAACATCTGCTGATGGCTTCTGACAACTAATATCAGCAGGGAATCTTCACAAGGATATTCCAAATTCTGAAATTTGTGAGAACATGTGTTATCTGCACAGTAGGAAGCATAGATCAAAGACTGATAGAAGCAGTATGCCTCAGCACACTCTGGGTATGTGGTGGTGGTCGTCGTGATGGCGGTAGTACTAGTTGCAGCAGTAGCAATGCCATTATTATTAACGTTTTTGAGCATGTACTATATTCTAACCATATGGAATGCTTGACTTCATATAATCCTTCCAAAAGCCTTATGAGGAAGGCATTATTATGTTTCTTTTACTGTCGAAGAAACATAAGCCCAGATAAATTAGTTTTTTGGTGGGAATCTGTGATTAATTATACTATTGTGCCATATATGCATAGGCACTTTTTATATTTAAATATTAGAATAGGAGGAAATGTCACCATTAAGGATAGAAAATATAAAAAGGAAATAGAATATTTACTTTCTATTCTAAATTGTGCAATGAGCTATACCACATCTTCAAGAAATAGTAAAATACTGAAAGTCAATGATTATTACTGGGAGTATTAAAAGCTCATGTTGCAAAAAACTGTACATTGCTTTGGTTTTAAAGATGTTAAAATGAAACTACAGCTATCTTAAGTATAATTGCTATCTAGAATACTGTTGATGTAATTATGTAAATGACAAATGTATGTGATGAAGAAACAAATTCTTAAAATTTTACTTGAAGAATAAGAGAAATATAATGCTTTCTACAATAAGTAGATATTCTACCCTAAGAAGAGAGATTTTATGTTGTTTTTTTATACTTTTTCAAGCCTTCATTTATAAAAATATACATTATGAAAATTATCATTACAAATTTTAAAAACCTAAAAAACTTATAGAACTAAAAAGATATAAACTTAAAAATCACATACTATCAGCTATTTAAGAAGTTATTAAAATTATTTGTAAGTCATGAATAAACTTAGCTTAAGTACATTTAAAGCCAGTAGAGTGTCTTACACAAAGTTATAAACATTTGAAACTGTTTCACTAAAACAAGGAAATAAGCTTTTTATAATTAATTTTACTATTGCCTAAGTTATATATTATTTAGGTGATTTATATAATGTGAAATGGCATACAATATTTGCTTATATGCTAGATATTTATAAACATGATTCAATGTCAAATATTTGTTTAATATTTATTGTGCACCAGACATTTTTCTGCATTCTGACTCATCCTGTCTCTTCCTTTCTCACGTTATGGAAAAACTCTTGCTTCATAACTCTTACTTGAGATTTATAATGCTTAACAGGACTGGTCCTTGAATTAATGTAACAAGTATATCATTTAGTTTGCTTTTTTTTTTTTTTACAAAAAGAGATTCTTCTTTACCTATTTTCTATTTTGTCCCACTCTGCCTTTCTGCCTGTGTTTTTCACCATTAAAAACATAGTGATGGTTAGATAAGGAGTTTAGGAAGTAGGAAACAAGTAATATTCACAGTATGAATAAAATACTGTCCCCAAATCACTTTAACAGGATACTCACTACACTCTTCAACATTAACAAATGAAGATGCATGTCAATATTTCTATCCCCTTTGTTTGTATTAATGCAAATTTACTTATTGTTCTTAGAATCTCATTGCTTAAACCACTGAAAGGTATTTGCTGACCAATTCAAGTGGTTAGTAGGCAATGTTCAGGAGCAACTCTGGGCATGAGTGCCTTGATAAATCTTTCAGATCCACCTCAGTAGAAAGTAGCACTTTCAGTTCTAGGGATAGAAAATGAAAGGGGTGAAATGGGAGTGGTATGGAATTACAGAATAATTAAATGATATCCAAAACTGTCTACTGATAAATGAATCCCTCTAGGAAGAAAAAGAGATATTACAAGACATAAGTCAGGACACCAAAGTCAGCCTTTATCACTTTTCTATATCTTGGATACTAAGTAGAATTCTTTGTCTCTTTTGCTGGACAGAGCTTCAAATATAAAAATACCATCACTTGAAAAGTCCTCTGCTCTCTAATTCCTTTTCCCCTTCTCATTCCCACCTGTGGTAAAATAATGACAGCCCAAGATGGCCATGCCTTCATCCAGGGAACCTGTGAATATGTTACCTTACACATTAAATAGAGCTTGCAGATGTGATTAAACTTAAGGGTTCTGAGGTGGAAACTGTATCCTAAATTACCCAGGTGGGCCCATTCTAATCACACAAGTCCTTAAAAGAAGAAGAAGAAAGCAGAAGTGTATGCCAGAGAGATGTGACATTAGAAGGCCTGTACCTGTCTTTGCTGGACTTAAAGATGGAGGAAGGAGACTGGGAAGAGCCCATAATTGAGAGCCAGCAATAAAAATCCGAAGACCCTAGTCTTATAACCACAAGGAATTGTGTTCTTTCAACAACACAAATAAATAGAAAACATTCTTCCCTAGAGCTTCTAGAAAGGAATGTAGCCTGCTAATGACTTAATTTTTATTTCTTAAGACCTATACTGGACTTCTGCCCCACAGAACTGTAAGATAATGCATATGTGTGATTTAAGTCACAGAATTTATGCTAATCTTTGTAATAACAGCAACAGAATCATTGCCATCATAGTACTAGCCAATCTCATAACTCTTATATTCTTAGTGTGGCTACTTACCCTTCAAATTTAGACAAGAGACAAGTCATTTTAGTTCTCTATTGTAAGTTGTTTTTGAATATGCAAAATGTATACAATATATCAGCTACCTCATAGAGTTAAAGGAAATATTAAATGAAAATATAAATCAAAAGAACTTAGAATAGACATATGCACACAATTCATGTTCATTTTAATGTTATAAGATTATTCAAAATTTTGATAATAAAGTATTAATACTATTGATACTGTTGTTTCCTAACATTTGTCCTCTTACTAGGTAGTACTTAAACAAGAATATTTCTTACTTACTCATCAATATTGGGCTTCCCTGGTGGCTTAGTTGTTAAAGAATCTGCTGCAATACAGGAGACCTGGGTTTGATCCCTGCATTGGGAAGATCTCCTGGAGAAGGAAATGGCAACCCACTCCAGTATTCTTGCCTAGAGAATCTCCAAGGACATAAGAGCCTGGCGGGCTGCAGTCCATGGGGTAGCAAAGAGTCGGAAACAATTGAGCGACTAAGTACACATCAGTATTGGACTCAATCTTAGCTTTTCAAATGTCTCACTACTACTTCTTCTCTAATAGTGGCATTTCCAGCTGATACCAAGTTACTCTAAATAAACACTATATTTTCCATCTCTCTCTCCATATATATATATTTTTTTTCTTTTAATATTATGTTACAATGTGTCTTTTACCTTCTTTCTTCTCTATCATCTCCCCCCAACCCCAGGCTGGAATATGTGACATATTATGCTGGAACCTGAGACATTATACTAGAACTGGGGACAAGGGTCATTCCTTGGGAAATGATACAATAGTGAGTTAGCTGATGTCCCTGAGAAATTCCTAGAGCAGAGCAACTACATATCTTAGGCCACATATCCACCTTGCTTCAGTCCCTCTTGTTTTGAGTTTTCTTTCATTGTCAGCTGAACCTAATCCTAACCTGTAATTTTATGTATCCTGGTGATTTGTGCTTCTTGCTCAGTTGTGCCTGTCTCTTTTGTAACCCCATGGAAAGTAGCCTGCTAGGCTCCTCTATCCATGGGAGTTTTCTGGCAATAATACTGGAGTGGTTTGCCTTTTATCTTCTCCAGAGGATCTTCCCAAATCAGGAACTGAACTCGCGTCTCCTGCATTGCAGGTAGATTCTTAACCCGCAGAGCCATTGGGGAAGACACATGTATCCTGGAACTCCTAACCAAAAGTTTTTGCCCAGAGATTCATTTTCCTCTACTATGCAATCCCAAAAAGACTTTGAGTGCATAAAGTATACTAATTGCTATCATTTATATACTAAGACATCACTTAATATTTATGTGTAATTGTTATGCAGCACAACTCTGATTATGCATATCATTTAAAAACAATTACAACAATGAGGCTCAGGAGCTAGGGGACACTGAACAGTTAGCAGTGGGAGAAGTAGTAAAAATAAACAAAAAATAAAATATTATAAATGTAGTTTGCATTTTGAATACTTTGTCTCTTTTTTGGGGTAAGAATCAGAGAAATTCCTATCCATGGATTGTATTCCACCAGGCTCCTCTGTCCATGGGATTATCCAAGCAAGAACAAGGTTGCCTTCTCCTCCTCCAGGGGACCTTCCTGACCCAGAGATAGAACTCAGGTCTCTTACACTTCCTGCATTGGTAGGCAGATTTTTTACCACTAGGACCACCTGGGAAGCCAAGGAAAAGCTAATATACATGTAAATAATCCAGTGAGATTTTTCACTTGAGAATATTTAATCAGTTCCTTCAATAAATATTCACTTGAAAACTTTCACATGAAAACTACTATACTAGATGATAAGAATGCAAAGATTCAAACATTTTTTTTCTTTTTGCCCCTTAGGGCCAAACTAAAGAAAACATATAAGTAAACAGATAATTACAATATCAATAGTGAACTAGTATGCCGGGTAAGATCCTAAGCCAAGCTAGGAAGAAGAGGAAATGCTCTCATGAAAAACTGAAACATGAACTGGATCTTAAAGAATGGTCAGGAAAAAACAGGGTCGCAAAATTTAGTGAGATGCAAACAGAGTGGGAATATGTATTCTTCAAAGGGGGAGCAGCATGTAGACAGCTCTGGTAATGCAGTGAGTGGCATAAAAAAGTATGTCGGGGCACAGGCCTAGAAAGCTAAGAGTAGTTAATTAAGAGTGTCAGTGGATTTGTCCATGAAGATATATAGATGTATTTAAATACCTGACCAATAAAGGAGCTATCATTTTGTTTTAGAATAAAATACCACACTGAATTTGTCAACAGATTTAGAATGCTGTGCTTAGTTGCTCAGTCATGTCCAACTCTTTGCAACCCCATGGACTGTAGCCCACCAGGTTCCTCTTCTGTCTGTTAGGTAGTTAGACTAGGAAAAAGGAGTCCAGAATGGCAGTGGCTAAAAGACAAGGAAGAGAAAAGTCTGTAAAAATAGAACAAAGGAAGGTCTGAGGACCAGAGTGAGGACCTCAGGTAGAACAAACAGCATTCCTGGCTAGCCCAATTTACATAGGGCAGGTCCAGGGAGAGGAAAAAACATACAAAAAGAGGAGCCAATGGGCCGGCGGCCTCTCTCTGTCTCTCTTTCTCTCTCTCTCCTCCGGGTGAGCTATCTCTTTGTCTCTGTCTGTCTGTCTCTATCTTCGTGTCTTTTGGGTTGGCATGCCCTCACATCTTGAGGACGCATTTTCCTTTATTTTCTAAATAAAACAGTAAACATGGAGCTGTAACACTGTCTGAGAGCTGTGATGTGCCAAGGGCTTTAACACCCATCGCTTCAAATTTTTGTTGTGATGAGACAGAACCGAGGAGATTACACTCCCCTGACATCTGTAGTGTTGTGGGGGACTCTCCAGGCAAGAATACTAGAATGGGTTGCCATGCCCTCCTCTAGGGTATCTTCCCAACCCAGGGATCGAACCCAGGTCTCCCACATTGCAGGCAGATTATTTTCCATCTGAGCCACCAGAGAAACAGACTTAGATTAGGCAGCAAAATGAAATGAAGATTCACTAGTTGGGAAGCTGGCTGATAACTCAAAGGAGAAATAAAGGAAATATGGGTGACAGATTTAAGCAACTTTGAAGTTCATTAATTACCTATAGTAAATTCACTGGAACCTATATTTAAATGTATGTAGAAGAAGGCAATGGCAACCCACTCCAGCACTCTTGCCCGGAAAATCCCACGGACAGAGGAAGCTAGTAGGAGGCAGTCCATGCGGTCACGAAGAGTCGGACACGACTGAGCGGCTTCATTTTCACTTTTCACTTTCATGTATTGGATAAGGAAATGGCAACCCACTCCAGTGTTCTTGCCTGGAAAATCCCAGGGGTAGCACATAGTCTTGTCTATGGGGTAGCACAGAGTCGGACACGACTGAAGCAACTTAGCAGCAGCAGCAGTGAAAGGTGAAGACTATAGAATGAAAAATGTTCAGAACACTGAGGAACACTAAATTTTAAGAAGATAGAAGAGGAAATTCAATACCCAGAAAAAACTGCAAAAGTAGGAGAAAATTCAGGAAATCAGAGAGTATTTGGAAATCTAGGGAAAAGAGAAAGTTTCTAGGGAAAGAGAAAGTTTCCAGAAGTAGGCAGTAGTCAAGAATGTCAATCACTCTGTATCTATATCTTTCTTTGTCCTTTTACTACTGTATTATTGTTTAAAATATGTTTTTATTATAAAATGCAACATATGTATTATTGAAATTTAACACAGAATTTTTGTTAGCATAAAAGTAAAGGGGAAAATAGATGCAGTCTTCTATCCAGAAACACTATTTTTTAACACTTTGAAATATTTATTTTGTTCTGATTTTATTGATATTTGTTTATTTTTATATGGCTATTCATTGTATTTGCACAGAGTAGTTCATTTAAAAATATTTCAAATAAACCATTTAGATAAGAAGTCAGGTCCCCATGGTAGGGGTTGAGAATAGTTAAGAAGTGTACAAGTATGATTCAGTCAAGAGGAAGAAAATTCAAGGATGGGATGTCCTATAAATGGTGATTGCAAGCCATTTATTCTAGTTTGGGGTATCTTCTAAAGTTGTGTCTCCCTGACTGCCATACTAATGTTTATACTAAGATCTTTGCTTTACTCTTATGCTCTTTCTCATTCATGACTTGGTAAGACTGGCTTTGATTTCAATTTATCCCTGAACTACGGCCTCAGGTTTGCTCCCTTTAGTTTCTACTCAACTGTAGTGAACACTCTAAGCTCTCTATCCAGATCCCTTTGGATGCTTCTTGTCTTTTGTTATCTGTATGCTACTTTCCCTACTCATTTGCCTTTAAATGCATATAGCTATAAGTTTTGTGAAGAATGCCTTTGGGTGACAAAAATAGCTTTGTCCACATGAGTCCTGAAGGACCTGGGTAATTCATAGCCTATGATTGTGGGATGTAGAAGTAAGACAGCCCAGGACCCTTGTTTTGAGTTGGGACAAACTCTTAAGTACAGTTTACACTGAGTGGGATCATGCATGACTTGGATTTTGCCTGAAATTGCATTGTTGCTTAACTTCTTTCCAGTTCTGCTTCTTTCAACCCGTTAATAGTTTCCTGGACAAATAAGTCTTTTTTTTTTTTTTTTTAATTTTAAATGGAGGCTAATTACTTTACAATATTGTGGTGGTTTTGCCATACAGTCACATCAATCAGCCATGGGTGTACATGTGTTCCCCATCCTGACCCTGCCTCCCACCTCCCTCCCCATCCCATCCCTCATGGTCATCCCAGTGCACCAACCCTGAGCACCCTGCCTCATGCATTGAACCTGGACTGGCGATCTATTTCACATATGATATTATACATGTTTCAATGCTATTTTCTCAAATCATCCCACCCTCTCCCTCTCCCACAGAGTCCAACAGTCTGTTTTTTACATCTGTGTCTCTTTTGCTGCCTCACATATAGGGTTATCATTACCATCTTTCTAAATTCCATATTTATGCACTAGTATACTGTATTGGTGTTTTTCTTTCTGAGTTACTTCACTCTGTATAATAAGCTCCAGTTTCATCTACCTCATTAGAACTGATTCAAATGCATTCTTTTTAATAGCTGAGTAATATTCCATTGTGTATATGTACCACAGCTTTCTTATCCACTTGTCTGCCAATGGACATCTAGGTTGCTTCAATGTCCTGGCTATTGTAAACAGTGCTGTGATGAACATTGGGGTACACGTGTCTCTTTCAATTCTGGTTTCCTCGGTGTGTATGCCCGGCAGTGGGATTGCTGGGTCATATGGCAGTTCTATTTCCAGTTTTTCAAGGAATCTCCACACTGTTCTCCATAGTGGCTGTACAAATTTGCATTCCCACCAACAGTGTAAGAGGGTTCCTTTTTCTCCACACCCTCTCCAGCATTTATCATTTATAGACTTTTGGATAACAGCCATTGTGACTGGTGTGAGATGGTACCTCATTGTGGTTTTGATTTGCATTTCTCTGATAATGAGTGATGTTGAGCATCTTTTCATGTGTTTGTTAGCCATCTGTATGTCTTCTTTGGAGAAATGTCTGTTTGGTTCTTTGGCCCATTTTTTGATTGGGTCACTTATTTTTCTGGAATTAAGCTGCAGGAGTTGCTTATATATTTTTGAGATTAATCTTTGTCAGTTGCTTCATTTGCTATTATTTTCTCCCATTCTGAAGGCTGTCTTTTCACCTTGCTTATAGTTTCCTTCATTGTGCAAAAGCTTTTAATTTTAATTAGGTCCCATTTATTTATTTTTACTTTTATTTCCATTATTCTGGGAGATGGGTCATAGAGAATCCTGCTATGATTTATGTCAGAAAGTGATTTGCCTATATTTTTCTCTAGGAGTTTTATAGTTTCTGGTCTTACATTTAGATCTTTAATATATTTTGAGTTTATTTTTGTGTATGGTGTTAGAAAGTGTTCTACTTTGATTCTTTTACAAGTGGTTGGCCAGTTTTCCCAGCACCACTTGTTAAAGAGAATGTCTTTTCTCCATTGTATATTCTTGCCTCCTTTGTCAAAGATAAGGTGGACACACAGTCTTAATATCACTTGCACATAAATCCTTGTCTTGGGTCTGCACTTTGCAGAAAAGACAGCTGCAGCCTTCAGGAAAGTGACACTTTCCATGACTAGCTGAGGTCTCAGACCTGGCACTGAAGCTTGGCACAGGTCCGCAAACTACAACTGTTTGGCACAAAGCACTGGTGCTTGCAAGTGGGCAGGCTAAATGAAGTGGCAAAAGGCTAGCTGTCATGATGGAACAGTGACAATATGGAATAACATTGTTATGGGTGGAAATTGAGGGTGTTTTCTGATGCCTGAAGAGTTCCTGGGGAAGAACACTGAGTATATGTCTTACAGATCTAAACAAAAATCATGAGCTTAAATGCTGTAGTGAATATGTGAATGAAATATTTCATAATCTTAATTACTTTATCATATTATAAAATGATCCTTCAGTTCTTATTTGAAAAATAAAGGAAAGAAGGAATGACTTGCATGGAAAGGGATATCATCCCCTCCTAGAAAAAGTTGTCCTTTACCTGAATTTAAGTTTGGGACAGATGTCCTTGAAAAGGTAAGGGAAGAAACTCTCATCTGTGATGTCACTTAAAAGAAACAAAGGTCTGTGTAAGGATAGTATGAAATACTATAGTGAAAGTTTATCAGAACTATATGAAAAATCATACCTTATAATAGCTATAGAAAAAAATAATATACAGGAATAAATATTATTTAACATATTGCAAGTATGAATAGTATTTGGGCTTCCCTGGTGGCTCAGATGGTGAAGAATCCACCTGCAATGCAGGAGACTCAGGTTCTATCTCTGGGTCAGAAAGATCCCCTGGTGAAGTAAATGGCTATGCATTCCAGTATTCTTGCCTGGAGAATTTCAAGAGAAACTTGGCAGGCTAAAAGTCCATGGGGGTCATAAAGAGTCAGACATGACTGAGCAACCAACACTTTCATAGATAACATTTATTTATAAAGCAATATAAATATCAACAAAATATTTGCTTTCCATTGTATACTAATTTTAGACTATGCTGGATTGAAATGCCTAATAAATTTTCACATATTTTATATGTATTGTTACCCTAATTAGTGATTTTATTTACACAACAAATGTTAACAAGAACCCACTATGAGCTCAGTACTTTTCTTATGTTTAAATATCCTTATGCTAATATATGGCTTAAATTTACAAGATAATTCCCAACATACAAAGTGCTGTTTGGGCTTATTAATATTAACTTGTGAGAAGCTCCAACATTCCTTTGACATGGTAGGGCAGAGAAGATTATTCCTGCTTTATGGATGAAGAAACTGAAGGTCATTTAGGTTGATTTCATATCTTGGTTTTCATAAATAATGCTATAATGAACATAAGGGTGCACATATGTTTTCAAACTAGCGTTTTATGTTCTTTTGAAAAAAATATCCAAAAGTGAAATATCTGGGTCATATGGTAGTTCTCTTCATTTTTTTTTTTTTCAGGAACCTCTACACTGTTTTCCATAGTACCTACATCATTTTACAGTTCTATCAATAGTGTATGAGGGTTCCCTTGTTTCCACATTTTTTCGACATTTATTATGCCTTGTCTTTTTTATAACAACCATTCTAACAAGTATGCAATAATACTAATATATCATTGTGCTTTTTTTACTTGCATTTCCCTAATAGTTAGTGATGTTAAATATCTTTTTTATGTTCCTATTGACCATTTATATGTATCCTTTGGAAAAATGCACATTCAGATCCTCTGTTCATTTTTCTAGTTATTTTTTATTATTGAATTGTATGAGTTCTTTATATATTTTGGATCTTAACTCCTCATTTGCAAATATCTTCTAACATTCAGCAAGTTGTCTTTTCATTTTGATAATGTTTTCATTCAGCTGTGTAGAAGTTGTTAGTTTTATGGTGTCATATTTTTTCATTTTTGCTTTTGTTTCCCTTGCATTATGTGGGAGACCTGGGTCTGATCCCTGGGTTGGGAGGATCTCTTGGAGAAGGGAACGGCTACCCACTTCACTGTTCTTGCCTGGAGAATTCCATGGACAGAGGAGCCTGGCAGGCTACAGTCCATGGGGTCGCAAAGAGTCAGAAACAACTGAGTGACTTTCACACCACAAAAACATCATGAAGACCATCATCAATGAGATTACTGCATACGTTTTATTCTAGGAATTTTAAGAGTTTAGCTTATACATTTAAGTCCTTTAATCTATTTTGAGTTTGTGTTTGTGTGTGTGTGTGTGTGTGTGTGTACACTGTGTAAGTTAGTGGTCTATTTTCACTCTCTGTATGTATCTGTCCAAATTTCCCAACACTATTTATTGAAAGGACTGCCCTTTATCCTTTGATCCTTTGTCTTAGATTGAGTGAGTGAGTGAAGCCACTCAGTCGTGTTCGACTCTGTGACCCCATGGACTGTAGCCCACTAGGCTCCTCCATCCATGGAATTTTCCAGGCAAGAATACTGAAGTGGGTTGCCATTTCCTTCTCCCATGTCCTAGATTAGCTGTCGGTATAAGTGTGATTTATTTCTGGGCTCTCAAATCCATTCCATTGACCTCTGTGTCTGTTTTTTGTTCCAGTGTCATACTGTTTTGACTATTATATATTTGCATTATAGTTTGAAATCAGGGAATGTGATACCTCCATAATTCTTTCTCAAGATTGTTTTGGTTATTTTGGGGTCTTCTGTGGTTCTACACAAAGTTTAGAATTAAAGCTGATCCTTCATGTGTTTGAACAGTATAGTTTCTTTTGTAAGTGGAGTTACAATAAATATGTGCTATAAATATGTACTATATTACAATAAATATGTACTATAGTACTACATTCTGTCTTCTCCCTGATGGATGAGGATAAGAGGCTTGTACAAGCTTCCTGATGGGAGGGACTATCTATGGATAAAACTGGGTCTTGCTCTAGTGGCAAGGCCATTTTCAGTAAATCTTTAATCCAATTTTCTGCTGATGAGTGGGGCTGTGCTCCCTCCCTGTAGTTTGGCCTGAGGTGGCCCAGTCTTAGAGTCTGTAGTCTTGATGGTAGGCTATAGGCTCCATGGTAGGAATAATGGAAATATTCTCCAAGAGGACCTATGCCAGCATGCTGTACCTTCCAGGACTGCTGCTGCCAGTGCCGCTGACCACACAGCAGGCCACTGTTGACCCACATCTCCACCCGAGACTTTCAAACACTCACAAGCAAGTCTTGTTTAGTCTCTTTGGGGTCACTGCTTCTTTCTTCTGGGTCCTTGTGTGCACAAGGTTTCATTTATGCCCCCACCTCCCACCAACAGTCTCTCTTTCCCTAGTCCTGTAGAAGTTCTGTAAATCAAATCAAGCTGACCTTCAAACTCAGATTCCCAGGGGATTCCCTGTGCTTTTGCTGGATCCACAGGTTGGGAACTCCGTTGTGGGACCTAGAATTTTGCAACAGTATGAGAACTTCTTTGGAATAGCTGTTCTTCAGTTTGTGGGTTGCCCACCTGGCAGCTCTATGGTGGAACTAATAGTGACCTCCTCCAAGAGTACTTATGCCAAAAAGTGTGGCATGTGGTCAGATATGCAGATGACCCTTATAGCAGAAAATGAAGAGGAACCAAAGAGCCTCTTGATGACATGCAAGAACAGAGTGGAAAAGCTGCCTTAAAACTCAACATTAAAAAAACTAAGATCAAGGTACCTGGTCCCATTACTTCATGACAAACAGATACAGAAACAATAGAAACAGTGACAGCCTTTATTTTCTTGAACTCCAAAATAACTGTAGGCAGTGACTGCAGCCATGAAATTAAAAGATGCTTGGTCTTTGGAAGAAAAGCTATAGAAAACCTAGACACTGTTTTAAAAAGCAGAGATATCACTTTGCTGACAAAAGTCAATCTAGTCAAAGCTATGATTTTTCCAGTAGTCATGTATGGATGTGAGATTTGGACCATAAAGAAGGCTGAGAACTGACCATAAAGAAGGCTGAGAACTGAAGAATTGATTCTTTTGCAATGTGATGCTAGACAAGACTCTTGAGAGTCCCTTGGACAGCAAAGAGATCAAGCCAGTCAATCCTAAAAGAAATCAACTCTGATTCACTGGAAGGACTGATGCTGAAGCTGAAGCTCCAATAATTTGGCCACATGATATGAAGAGCCAACCCACTGGAAAAGACTCTGATGCTGGGAAAGATCAAGGGCAGGAGGGGAAGGGGCTATATAGGATGAAATGGTTGGATAGCATCACCAACTCAATGGACATGAGTTTGAGCAAACACCAGAAGATAGTGAAAGACAGGGAAGCTGGCCATGCTGCAGTCCATGGGGTTGCAAAGAGTTGGACACTAACGCCCAATTGAACAACAACAACAAAGTACTACAGTTGATTCATTTGCAGATAAGAAACCATGGTACAGAGAGGTCTGACTGTAAAGTTATATGTAGATTTTCAATTGTGCAGCAGTCAGCACTCCTAGTCCCCATAATGCTCATGGGTAAATGCATGTGTTATATAGCTCTGTTAAATATGTCATTGATATTTATAAGCATTCCATTGAATCAGTAGATTTATTTGGGTAGTATGGACATTTTAACAATACTAATTCTTTCAATCCATGGGAATGAAATATTTTTCCATTGTATCTTTTTCAATTTATTTCATCAGTGTCTTATAATTTTAAGTACATAAGTCTTTCTGGACTTCCCAGGTGGCTCAGTGGTAAAGAATATACCTGCCTATGCAGGAGATGCAGGGCATACAGGTTTGATCCCTGAATTGAAAAGATCCCCTGGGGAAGGAAATGGCAACCCACTACAGTATTCTTGCTTGGAAAATCTCATAAATGGATGAACTTGGTGGGCTACAGTTCATGGGGTCACAAGGAGTTGGACATGACTTAGCAACTGAGCATCCCCTCCACCCCCCATAAATGTTTTTTACCTCTTTGGTTAAATTTACATATTTGTATTTTATTTGATGTCATTATAAATGCAATTATTTTCTTAATTTCTCTTTCCAATAGCATGTTATTAGTATATAAATATACAGCATAATTTTATTGATTGATTTTGCATCCTTTGATTTGCCAATTATTAGTTCCTTTTTTTTTTCTTTTTTTTTTTTTAGTGGAGTCTTTAGGGTTTTCTATTTGCAACATCAAGTCATCTGCAAATAGTGACAGTTTTACTTCTTCCTTTCCAATTAGATGACTTTTATTATTCTTTTACTTTTTTTCTAGTTGCTGTGGCTAGGATTTACAGTACTGTGTTGAATAAAAGTGGTAAGGTTGGGCATCTTTGCCTTTTCCTGATTTATAGGAAAAGCTTTCAGTTTTTCACTGTTGAATGTGATTAGCTGGGGATTTTTCATATATGCCTTAATTATATTGAGGTAAGTTCCCTTTATATTCACTTTGTTAAGAGTTTCTATAATAAGTGGATGTCAAATTATCTAGAGTTCCTTCTGTATCTATTGAGATAATCATATGATTTTAATCCTCCAATCTGTTAATGTGATGCATCATCTTAAATGACTCAAAGATATTGAACCATCCTTGTATCTTTTGAAAAATAAAACTTGATCGTAGTGTATGATCCATTTAAAGTACTGTTGATTTGGCTTGCTAATATTTTGCTGAGGGTTTTTGAATCTATGTTTATCAGTGATATTGCCCGATAATTTGTGTGTGTGTGTATGTGTGTGGTGGGGTGGTCCTTGCCCTGGTTTTCATATCAGGGTAATGCTAGCTTTATTAAATGCATTTAGATATGTTTTCAAGGCTTCCTTCCTCTTTATTTATTATTCGTGTGTGTGTGTGTGTGTGTGTGTGTGTGTGAAAGTTTAACAAAACTTGGTTTTTAAACCATTTTTGAAAATTTTGTATTGGTAGAATTCTGTAAAGAAGCCACCTGGTCCTGGGCTTTTGTTTTTTGGGAGATTTCACACTACTATTTCAATCTCCTTATTAGTAGTTGGTCTATTCAGATTTTTATTTTCTTCATGATTCATTGATAGAAGAATGTGTGTTTCTATGAATTTACCTATTTCTTTAGATTGTTGTGTCTGTTGGTGCATAAGTTTGTTTGTGTAGGTTCTTTCTCAGAACCACTTTGCCAAATGCTATAGATTTTTCTTATACTGTATTTATGTTCTCATTCATCTCTAGTTTTGTTTTTTTTTTTTTTTCAAATGACCTATGGGTTATTTGGTAGTATATTGCTTAATCTTCATATTTTTGGCCTCTTTTTCACCATTTTTGTCTCGTGATTGATTTATATTTTCTTACCATTGAGATCAGGTATGATCGCAATCTTCTTAAAGGTCCTGAGATTTGTTTTGTGACCTAACTAACATGTGAGCTATCTTGGAGAATGTTCCATGTGCACTTGACAAGAATTTTCTATTTTGATGATTTTGGATGGACTGTTCAATATATCTATCAAATTCATTTGATGTAGGGTATTGTTTAGGTCTACCCAGACAGTAAAGAATTTTCCTTCAAGGAATGGGCCCAAGTTCAATCCCTTGGTTGGGAAGATCCCTTGGAGAAGGGAATGGCAGCCCACTCCAGTATTCTTGCTTGGGGAACTCCATGGACAGAGCAGCCTGGTAGGCTAGAGTCCACAGGGTCACAACGAGTTGGACACAACCGAACAACTAAGACACACACAGAGTTTCTTTATTGATTGTCTGCCAGGATGACCTATATAGTGATGTAACTGGGTTGTTAAAACTCCCTTATTATTATTGTTTTGCTTTCAACTTCTCTTTTTAAGTATGCTGATATTTGCTTTATATATTTCAGTGTTATGTTAGGTACACATACATTTATAAATTTCATATCTTATTGGTAAAATGACTTCATTGTCTTTTATTATAGTCTTTGTTTTAAAATCTATTTTTTTTCTGAAATAAGTTTTATAACAGTTTCTTGCCCTCTGAAATTCAGTTTCTTTATGAAATGTGGATAAAAGAGCATATACTTCAGTGTTATGGGAAGTAACTGAGGTAAATGCATACAGAGTACTTAGTAGAGTTAATAAGTACTTAAAAATGTTAAACCATTATTATTAGATACAGAATATACTATTTTCCAGAAAGGTGTCTCCTATGTGGACTGCATGCATGATCCTGCTGCAGAGGCACTGCAGCTGCTCCCGAAGTGTGCTGGTGGGCAAAGCTGGTCTCTAATGGCTGAAGGCCCTGGTCAAATATCTGCAGGACACTGGTGGATGGAATCACATCTCAAATGGTTTTGTGACATTTTGGGGACTTATCTTTCTTATAAAGGATCTTAGGGTCGGGGTGCATGAGGTGAAGTTGAAATCTCTTGCTTCTCAGAGTAACTATCCATACTTTGTGACCTATAAGACTGTGAATTGCTATGGCTAGGATATGCTTTGTTGTTTTGTCTTTTTTTTTTTTCCCCTTGGTATGGTGCACTGCTGCACTCAATGCCCCTAACTCCTGCCTCTGCCAGAGAATCTTGGACACACAGGGAAGTCTAGGTCAGTTTCTTGGTTCATGGGACCTTATGAAAGAGGTCACACTATCTTCATTACCTCCACCATATTTTGCTCTCAGGTAAAACAAGAGGGAAGGAACACAGCCCCATCCATCAACAGAAAATTAGATTAAAGATTTACTGAGGCTTCAGCAATATGTGAACCCTGAACTTCCAGATATTCAAGCTGGTTTTAGAAAAGGCAGAGGAACCAGAGATCAAATTGCCAATATCCACTGGATCATCAAAAAAGCAAGAGAGTTCAAGAAACACATCTATTTCTGCTTTATTGACTATGCCAAAGCCTTCGACTGTGTGGATCACAATAAACTGTGGAAAATTCTTCAAGAGATGGGAATACCAGACCACCTGACCTGCCTCTTGAGAAATCTGTATGCAGGTCAGGAAGCAACAGTTAGAACTGGACACGGAACAACAGACTGGTTCCAAATAGGAAAAGGAGTTCGTCAAGGCTGTATATTGTCACCCTGCTTATTTAACTTCTTTGCAGAGTACATCATAAGAAACGCTAGGCTGGAAGAAGCACAAACTGGAATCAAGATTGCTGGGAGAAACATCAATAACCTCAGATATGCAGATGACACCACCCTTATTGAAGAAAGTGAAGAGGAACTAAAAAGCCTCTTGATGAAGGTGAAAGTGGAGAGTGAAAAAGTTGGCTTAAAGCTCAACATTCAGAAAACTAAGATCATGGCATCCAGTCCCATCACTTCGTGGGAAATAGATGAGGAAACAGTGGAAACAGTGTCAGACTTTATTTTGGGGGGCTTCAAAATCACTGCAGACGGTGACTGCAGCCATGAAGTTAAAAGACACTCCTTGGAAGGAAAGTTATGACCAACCTAGATAGCATACTCAAAAGCAGAGACGTTACTTTGCCAACAAAGGTCCGTCTAGTCAAGGCTATGATTTTTCCAGTGTTCATGTATGGATGTGAGAGTTGGACTGTGAAGAAAGCTGAGCACTAAAGAATTGATGGTTTTGAACTGTGGTGTTGGAGAAGACTCTTGAGAGTCCCTTGGACTGCAAGGAGATCCAACCAGTCCATTCTGAAGGAGATCAGCCCTGGGATTTCTTTGGAAGGAGTGATGCTAAAGCTGAAACTCCAGTACTTTGGGCACCTCATGCGAAGAGTTGACTCATTGGAAAAGACTCTGATGCTGGGAGGGATTGGGGGCAGGAGGAGAAGGGGACAACAGAGGATGAGATGGCTGGATGGCATCACTGACTCGATGGATGTGAGTCTGGGTGAACTCCGGGAGTTGGTGATGGACAGGGAGGCCTGACATGCTGTGATTCATGTGTTCGCAAAGAGTAGGACACGACCAAGCGACTGAACTGAACAGAGCATGAAGTGAAGTGAAGTCTCTCAGTCCTGTCCCACTCTTTGCGACCCCATGGACTGTAGCCTACCAGGCTTCACAGACCATGGGTTTTTCGAGGCAAGAGTACTGGAGTGGGTTGCCATTTCCTTCTCCAGGGGATCCTCCCAACCCAGGGATCAAACCCGTGTCTCCCGCATTGTAGGCAGACGCTTTACCCTCTGAGCCACCAGGGAAGCCCATCTTCTGAGAATAGCCCTGCCCAACAGAACAAGCCCAGCCCTTCAGAAATAGTGTGGACCTAAAAGAAGAAGACATTAAGAAGAGGTGGCAAGAATACACAGAAGAACTGTACAAAGAAGATCTTCACAACCCAGACCATCACGATGGTGTGATCACTCACCTACAGCCAGACAACCTGAAACGAGAAGTTAAATGGACCTTAGGAAGTATCACTATAAACAAAGCTAGTGGAGGTGATGGAATTCTACCTGAGCTAGTTGAAATCCTAAAATATGATGCTGTGAAAGTGTTCCACTCAATATGCCAGCCAATTTGGAAAACTCAGCAGCAGCCACAGGACTGAAAAAGGTCAGTTTTCATTCCAATCCCAAAGAAAGGCAATGGCAAAGAATGCTCACAATACCACACAATTGCATTCATCTCATATGCTAGTAAAGTAATGTTCAAAATTCTCTAAGCTAGGCTTCAACAATATGTGAACTGTGAACTTCCAGAACAAACTTGTTTTAGAAAAGGCAGAGGAACCAGAGATCAAATTGCCAGTGTTCACTGGATCATCAAAAAAGTGCCAGAAAAAATATATTTCTTCTTTATTGACTATGCCAAAGCCTTTGACTCTGTGGATCAAAATAAACTGTGGAAAATTCTGAAAAAGATGGGAATACCAGGCCGCCTGATATGCCTCTTGAGAAATGTGTATGCCCGTCAGGAAGCAACAATCAGAACTGGACATGGAACAACAGACTGGTTCCAAATAGGAAAAGGAGTACAGCAAGGCTGTATATTGCCACTCTGCTCATTTAACTTATATGCAGAGTGCATCATGAGACACGCTGGGCTGGATGAATCATAAGCTTGAATCAAGATTGGCCAGGAGAAATATCAGAAACCTCAGATATGCAGATGACACCACCCTTGTGGCAGAAAGTGAAGAAGAACTAAAGAGCCTCTTGATGAAAGTGAAAAAGGAGAGTGAAAAAGTTGGCTTAAAGCTCAATATTCAGAAAACTAAGATCATGGCATCTGGTCCCATCATTTCATAGCAAATAGATCGGGAAACAGCGGAAACAGTGGCAGACTTTATTTTTATGGACTCCAAAATCACTGCAGATGGTGACTGTGGCCATGAAATTAAAAGATGCTTACTCCTTGGAAGGAAAGTTATGACCAACCTAGACAGCATATTAAAAAGCAGAAACATTACTTTGCCAACAAAGGTCCATCTAGTCAAAGCTATGGTTTTTCCAGTAGTCATGTATGGATGTGAGAGTTGCACAATAAAGAAAGCTGAGTGCCAAAGAATTGATGCTTTTAAACTGTGGTGTTGGAGAAGACTCTTGAGAGTCCCTTGGACTACAAGGAGATCCAACCACTTGATCCTACAGGAAATCAGTCCTGAATATTAATTGGAAGGACCGATCCTGAAGCTGAAGCTTCAGTACTTTGGCCACCTGATGCGAAGTACTGACTTACTGGATAAACCCTGAGCTAGGAAAGATTGAAGGCAGGAAAAGAAGGGGATGACAGAGGATGAGATGATTGGATGGCATCACTGACTCAATGGAAATGAGTATGAGTAAGCTTCAGGTGTTGGTGATGGACAGGGAAGCCTGGCATGCTGCAGTCCATGATCCACAGAGTCAGACACGACTGAATAAATGAAGTGGACTGTACTTGGTATGACTGCATCTCTGTTTCTCCTACATGCCCTTTGTTGCTATCCTTTCACCCTTTGTTGTGGAGATTGTTTTCATCCTGTTTTCTGGCTCTCTTCAGAGGAAATTATCCCATATTTAGATATATATTATAACTGAGGGAAATGGTGCTTTCCACCATCTTGAATCTTCCACAATGGTTGTTTTTAAATGACCAAATATAAAGAAAGATATGAGAAGTTATTTTTGAAGAAAATCATAGATATTGAGGCATTAATACGTTGGTTAGTTTGGGTTTAAACCAATAAGAGTGCTCTGTGCTTGTGCTTTATGCCAGTAATTGTCTTACGAAGAGTTCAGACATGGCAATCTATGGAAGCAACCCTTCCAGTTGTATTTGTCAAAATACACAGTTATGACCTGTTAGTGCATCATAAAATTAACTTAGTGAAATGTAAACAATATTTAAAAATAGAGTACAACATGTTAAAAAAAATAGAGAAGTGCTTTCATATAGTTAGGGGAAATTATTTTTTCACACTGTGTGTGTGTGTGTAAGTGAGTGAGTAAACTGTTAAATATAATTGTGGGTTATGCTTGAAAATGCTTGAATTTTCATAGGATATTTTACAATTAATGTAAAACAACAGATCAAAAATGAATGTACTCAATTAGCTTTCAATAAAAAGAGTAAAGAAAGTGATCATTAATATATGTCCCTTAGAAAATAGATATTTTAAGTGAGAAAAAGAATAGATTAAAGTTTCATAGATTGGTTAAGAAAAACAAGGAGAAATGTCATGACCTCTGTGAAAATTCAAGTAAGTCAATAATGAAAACTAATTAAACTTAGTAAATTAGACATCTTATTGGGGGAGATAATCATCACTTTGTTCTGTAAATTATAGGTAATTACTGTCACACAAAAAAAGTTCTATCTCAATATAAGGTTAATACAGAACATCTGTTCCATACTTTATAATGGATTTGGTTCATGTTATCTTAGTATAAAATACTTATGTCTTAGGGTGAGATATGTCATAGTAAGTAACCCACATGTTATACAGTACACACAATGACCTTTGCTATCTATGTGATCTTAGACAAATTATTTAGCCTCTTTATTAAATGCAGACATCAAAGTATATTTTCCTATTAAGGGAATTTCTTAAATTAAATAGTCATTAAAAGTACTGTGAATGATACCTGGCATGTTGCTAAATGTTCAGTAAATGTGATTTTATTTTTCAAGTAGTTCTTGATTTTTTTTTCCCTCAGAAACCTATAATTTTCTTAGAGAAGGTATGCAATAAATAAAATTTGTCGATTTGAACTGAATTGATGACATTGCTTGGATGAGTAAAATGACTTCCTTTGTGCAGATGAAGGATTAGATTTAGTGTTTTTTGTTTTTTTGTTTTTTTTCCAAGTTTATACACATAGTTTACGGAGGGCTAGGCTTCTGACCTAGTTCTTATGACTCATAAATCAGGGCTCTTCCATGAAGCAAGTCTAATTTACCACTGAGTTAATTTTTTAAACGACTTTGCTACTCTTGTGATTATATTTTATGAACATAAAGCCCAAAACTTGCTGGAAAATAGAATATTCTGCATCTAATCACTAGTTAACATTTTTTAAGTACCTACTAACCCTACTAAGTCGGAGAAGGCAATGGCACCCCACTCCAGTACTCTTGCCTGGCAAATCCCATGGACAGAAGAGCTTGGAAGGCTGCAGTCCATGGGGTCGCTGAGGGTCGGACATGACTGAGCAACTTCACTTTCACTTTTCACTTTCATGCATTGGAGAAGAAAATGGCAACCCACTCCAGTGTTCTTGCTTGGAGAATCCCAGGGATGGGGGAGCCTGGTGGGCTGCCGTCTATGGGGTCGCACAGAGTCGGACAAAACTGAAGCGACTTAGCAGCAGCAGCAGCAACTCTACTAAGTACCCTGTGTGCATTATCTCATTTACTTCTCATAACACTGAAAAATATGTTCTTATTATCCACATTTCAGAGAAAGAAACTGAATTTCAGAGAAGTTAAATAGCTTGATCAGAGTCGTTAGTTGGCAAGTTCTAAATCAATATTTTAACTACAAATTTGACCCAGTTTTGTGGGTTCTATCACCAACATTTTCTTAATCTAACCCAGAAAAGATATTACAAAATTGAGACAAATTTTGATTCTTCCTATGTAGGTCCTTGCTACATACCCTTAGCAGGAGAAGCAGGATGCAGAGAAAAGGAACAGAAACCTTGCTAATTGTTCCCTGCTTTTTTGTTCATTCAGCATTATAATTTTGTTTGAGTTCTGTGGTATATATGTATTTAGATAGATTACTCATTTTAGTCAAATATACAATACAACCTTTAGAAATGCCCAAATAATGTATCTTCTACTAGTGTAGAGCACATTAATAAACTTTATAATAAAGAACAGCTGTGTGATCTGTGGCAATAGAGAAACACTGAAAGGAAAATCAGCTATGTATAAAAACAAGACATACCTGAATGATAAGACAAGTAGAAAGATATGAAATGATAAGTCGTTATTTAGGCATCTTTGAAAAATAAATATATTTACAAATTTCAAAAGCATATTTCAGAAAACATTTGTTTATAATTTTAATGTGTTCTGATTTATATGTTAGTTGAGACAGAATTACAGTATTTAATTGTTTTTCTTATTTCTCATATAAGTGTAGGTTTTATATAATTTATAGGTAGGAAATATTTCAGAAATCATACTTGAGCTATGAATTTTCTTTACTGCCCTTTCCCTCATGATTTCCTCAGTTTTGTCTTTATGATTATGCTTTTGCACCAGAGATGGTTTTCACTTACCTTATTTGTATTCACTGCTGTGATGACCCAGACACATTGTGCATTGCTGTCATATTGGAATGGAAAGTTGGGAGATGTAAAGGTTCCACTTGGTCCTTGAAGATTAGAGCCACATGTCTTCACTAAAAGAGAAATCACATTTTAAAAGCTGAGCATGTGCCACATGCAAAATCACAGCATTAAAATATCTTGCAAGTAGACTTTAAATTCAAAATTGCACAATAATAACCACACTGAAATATGTATAATGACATTCTAATGTGACTTATCAAAATGAGAGTGGTTTTTACATCCTGAAGTTCATGTCATATTTTAAACATTAACTGAAAAATAGTTATGAATAAAAGTGTGAGGCGTGATAAATTGTTCTATGACTGTAAATAGGTTAGTTTAATTAGAGACAGGTCATATTTATTCAATATTGTGTTAACAAAATTCTATAAAGAGGAAGAAATAAAGCTTTGGATTGATTAAGCAATCTAAATAGTGTTTTCCTTTCTATTTATTAAGTACACTAGGACTCATAATAGCATAATAGCATAAAACTTGTAATTGAGACATCAATATTAAAACTACTTTTTCTGTTCTTAAGACTGTGAATTGGGCCATTCAGACTGCAAAAAAAAGCTACACTAAAGTAATTTTAATAAATACCCACAAAATCTGTGTTATAATATTTCTTTAGTTTTCTAACTCATCTCTCTTCTAGTTAACCAAAGAGTTACTGACCACACTGTATCTGGGGCTTGACTTCCTTCTTGAGTGCCACAAAAGTTTCTAGGTGGTATTATTTTTGATATGCAATTTTTGCCTCATTCCATTAAAATACTGCCTAAGTCATCTTTTTTTTACCCACAATACATCAAATGTAATTCACTGTATTTTTAAATCATGTAGAGTTTAACATAGATTTTTCATATGCACATATGACTTTACATATAATCATTTTAAAGTTCATTTAATAGAGGTCCCCAAAGTTTTTTTGACATGTCCAAGATCTTCAACTGGTAACTAGTATAGTTAAGATTTGAGCTCAGGTCTTCCCACTCCAAGTCTTATCTTTCTATCATGAAATGTGTATCTTCCTAGTATGTTAAAAATGTAATTTTTTACTAGGTATTTTTTTTCCCTTTAGCTCATATTTTAGCATTAATCTATCTTTGACAACTTTCTGGTAATTCGATGGTTATCTTCTCTTGTTTGTGTCTGATTTCTATATTTTAAACAATATAAATGCTATTTTATAAAAAATAATTACTTATATTTTTTCCCTCAACATTAATTACCAATCTTTCCTTTTTTCATTTATTACCTCCCTCCTTGTAAGTCTCCCATGCTCACTACTCCATTTTCTTCTCTCCTGTTCAATTTTCAATTTCCAATTTCTGCATTATTAATACTTTGGCTGATTTTAGGCTACCAAAGTTCTATCAAAGCCTTACAAAATTTTCTGATGCCTCACAAATTTTTTCCCAGATTTATTGAGACATATTGATATATAACACTAAGTTTAAGGTGAACAACATGAAGACTTAATTAACATCTCCATCACCTAACATATCAGCATTTGTATGTGTGTGTGAATGTTTAGTGAAAATGTTTAAGATCTATTCTCTTAGTAACTTTTGAGCATGTGATACAGCATCAGTGACTACAAATCACCATACTGTACATTATACTTTCATAAGTTTTTCATCTGATAAACTGGAAGTTTTTTCCCTTTAACCCTAGCACCTCCAGACTCACTTTTAAGAACTACTATATGCAGAGTACATCATGAGAAACGCTGGACTGGAAGAAACAGAAGCTGGAATCAAGATTGCCGGGAGAAATATCAATAACTTCAGATATGCAGATGACACCACCCTTATGGCAGAAAGTGAGGAGGAACTAAAAAGCCTCTTGATGAAATGAAAGTGGAGAGTGAAAAAGTTGGCTTAAAGCTCAACATTCAGAAAACTAAGATCATGGCATCCGGTCCCACCACTTCATGGGAAATAGATGGGAAAACAGTGGAGAAACAGTGTCAGACTTTATTTTTCTGGGCTCCAAAATCACTGCAGATGGTGACTGCAGCCATGAAATTAAAAGACGCTTGCTCCTTGGAAGGAAAGTTATGACCAACCTAGATAGCATATTCAAAAGCAGAGACATTACTTTGCCAACAAAGGTTCGTCTAGTCAAGGCTATGGTTTTTCCTGTGATCATGTATGGATGTGAGAGTTGGACTGTGAAGAAGGCTGAGCACCGAAGAATTGATGCTTTTGAACTGTGGTGTTGGAGAAGACTCTTGAGAGTCCCTTGGAATGCAAGGAGATCCAACCAGTCCATTCTGAAGGAGATCAGCCCTGGGATTTCTTTGGAAGGAATGATGCTAAAGCTGAAACTCCAGTACTTTGGCCACCTCATGGGAAGAGTTGACTCATTGGAAAGGACTCTGATGCTGGAAGGGATTGGGGGCAGGAGGAGAAGGGGATGACAGAGGATGAGATGGCTGGATGGCATCGCTGACTCGATGGACGTGAGTCTCAGTGAACTCCAGGAGTTGGTGATGGACAGGGAGGCCTGGCGTGCTGCAATTCATGGGGTCCCAAAGAGTCAGACACGACTGAGCGACTGATCTGATCTGATTCTACCATCGGACAATTGCATTCATCTCCCATGCTAGTAGGTAATGGTTAAAATCTTGCGTGCTAGGCTTCAGCATTAGAGCAACCAAGAACTTCCAGATGTCCAAGCTGGGTTTAGAAAATGAAGAGGAACCAGAGATCAAACTGCCATTTGCTGGATCACAGAAAAAGCAAGAGAATTCCAGAAAAACATCTACCTCTGTTTCATTGACTATGCCTTTGACTATGTGGGTCATAACGAACTGTGGAAAGCTCTTTAGGAGATGGTGAGGGATAGGGAGGCCTGGCATGATGCATTCCACAGGGTCACAAAGAGTCAGACATGACCAGGACACTGAACAACAACATTCTACTCTCTGGCTCTGTGAGTTTGTCATTTTTACATTCCACATTGAGATCATTATACTGCAACTTCTTTTAAGTCTTCCATGTTCACTAGTCTATGTTTTCCTTCACATTCCCTCCGCCCCTTTTTTTTTTAAACTTTATTGGAGCATAGTTGCTTTACAATGTTTTGCTAGCATCTGTTGTACAGCAAAGTGAATCAGTTGTATGTATATATATATATATATATATATATATATATATATATATATACACACATATACCCCCTCTTTTTAGACTTCCTTCCCATTTAGGTCACCAAAGAGCACTGAATAGAGTTCCCTGTGCTATACAATAGGTTCTCATTAGTTATCTATTTTATACATAGTAGTGTACAAATGTCAATCCCAATCTCCCAATTCAAATCCCATACCCAATTCATACCAATTCATAACCCTCTAAGGTTAAAACAAAATATGGATGCTCACAGTCTATGGCAGCACTCAACATTATCTCAGAAGTTCTAGGTAATGCAATAGAGTTGGAAAAATTTTGGAAAGCATTACAAAATTAAAAAAAAAACAAAAAGTATAATTTTTTAATCAAATGTGCTATTTGCCTACCTAAGCTCAAGAAAGTTAATAATGTATCTACAATTTATACTACTTTATATTTTAGTCACATAATCTGCCTTTGAAGAAAAAATGCATGTGAAAATGTAAAGTTCGCTTGTATAACTGTAATAGTCAGCAATCCAAATTGAAAGATCAAATTCACACAAGCAACAAAGTGAACATGTAATTTTTAAAAACATATTTGGCAAGAAATGTAAAAGTCTTCCATAAAAAGAAGCATAAAAAATTTCAGAAGGAAATGAAATAAAACCTGTATAAGTACCAAGACAGGTTGTATTCTATGTAAGAACCCATATAACTGGAAAGATTGGTTGCATTCTGCATGGAAAGGCTTTTTGCACAAAAATGTTAACATCCTGATTTTAGGGATTTAAAATGAATTGATACAAATTAGCTAATTTGCATATATTCTATGTATCTATGATTATCTTAATTCAGTGTTTTTGACAGTTATTTTACAATATTCTATATGTTTTATTCATATGTCACCTATGTTTTTAAAAAGGTAGAGAATAATAGTTAATTTATCATTTTCCAGTTTTGTTTTAGAAGTGAAATGAGCTTATATATATGGAGACATTGTGAGATACTGTAAAGAGGATAATGCTGTTTCAAGAAAATGATATAAATATAGTAGGAGAAACCAAAAAAAAATCAACCCTAGCTTCTCTATCAATATGCTGTAGTCCTATTCTTCCCTCAGGTCAAGCACATACAGTTAACTATGCTTGGAAAAACATCTACAAAAAAGGTTAAATACAATGAAATATGATTTGGTTCAACTGTAACCTTCAGGCATTTAAATTTGTGCTAGATATAATGTTTCAAATACTTGAGCAAGACAAGCAAAAATTTTATTTTCTGGTTGAGTAAGAAAGATTCAATTCACAGGTTAAATATTATTTTTGCATGCAATATACCAACTGGGTCCTGTCTACAGTTGTCTCTGAGTCTACTGAACCCTGAAGTATCTCTTTCAGTCTCTCTTCCAGAATCTTTTTTTTTTTTTTTTTGTAATATTGAGGGACTTTGTTGATCTTGTTCCAACATATTCTCAGGATTTGAACATTTCATAAAGCTCCTTCCACTCACTTACTCGCAATGCCTACAACACACTGAGGATGTTTGCACTTTAATACCTTAGTACTTGTTGTATTTCTCATTTTATATAGGTTTCTCCTCAAACAGTTATTAATAGTCTGTTCTATCTGAATAATCTATCTAAACTTTGATTTTTAACCTTCATATACAATTGTATACATAGATATCCATATTTATGAAAAGTATACACATATACAAACGTGTACAGACACACACATATATACCACTGTTTACTGTCTCTTTTCCTTATTGGAATGATAACTTCATGAGAGCAAGGACTCGTTTTGTTCACCACGGTGTCTCCAGTGCCTAGAACAGCATGTGGCACATAGTAGATATTCATTAAACATAGGAATGAATGAATGGACCTGTGACTAAAATAATGAGAGTAACAACAAAGATTTGATTTTGTTTCTGATTGGTGTCTCCCCACTACTCACCACCCTATCTGGCTTTTGGATATAGTGGCAATTTAAGCTACCACCCTTTTGTAGATATTCTCTTCCACAAATGTTTCACTAACAGCTCTGTGAACAAGTAAGTTCTACTGTCTCCTGCTCTGGGCTTCCCTGGTAGCTCAGATGATAAAGAGTCCGCCTGCAATGCAGGAGACCTGGGCTCAATTCCTGGGTTGGAAAGATCCCCTGGAGGAGGGCATGGTAACCCATTCCAGTATTCCCGCCTGGAGAATCTCCATGGACAGAGAAGCCTGGCAGGCTACAGTCCATGGGATCACAAAGAATTGGACACAACTGAGCAACTAAGCATAGTCTCCTGCTCTAAGGCTGTCCCTTAGGTATGTTGGAAGATTTCTAGCAAGTAGTAATTCTTTGTTATGAGGGGTATGATATGAGAGGTATGATGTGTCTTTAACAGAATCATTAGGATGAAGTCCAAGTAGCTTTGTAGTCTGTGTACCTTCACTGTCCCTGCCTCTTCTACTTACTTTGTGTTCACACTTGAGCAAATCCAAACCATCTGAATCCCATTATCTCACCTGTAAACTTAGACAGTTAAACTACATCACCCACACTCTCTGACAGGCATACAGTGACTTACAATTATATTATGCAGTTATCTCTGTGCTCTTAATGGCTTCTTCCAATAGGTGCAGAGAGGTTAGTAGAGCTTGGAAGTTATGTTGTTGTCCAATCTCAGTGATATAGCCTTATTCTTATTAAAATGGTTTGATGGCATATAAAACATGGAAAATTATGGGTTTTTTTTAGTAAAAACTCAATGTGAATTCAGGTGTATTTGTAATATTTCTCTTTTATTTCACCTGTAGGTTAATATTGTGATCTTACCCTAGCAGAAGTACTTCCATTTATATCTTTCAATATCTACAGTGATCTCTTTGCTCATTATCCAGGGATGTGACACATAGTGCTAGATTATTTCTGAGAATAATCTGACATTGGCTATGAAATAAACTATATTTTTTATGCTACACAAGAGGTGGTAGACAAAGCAGGTGATATTAATTTTAACTTTGTAGAGTTTCTACCACTTCTAGAAATTCTAACTTGTAATTTGGAAAACTTAATGTTTTAATAAGGTATGATGATGAACACATATAACAATGAATAAGCACGAACAGCCCAAACTTTGTGAGTTTCATCAAGTCAGAATGGCTTAGACTATATGAGATGTACCAACAAAAAACTTACTTTTTTAGGGTTTCTGATGGGGCCCTGTGAGGTATGATGATAAATATTGCTAGGGGAAAACCTAAAATGACTAAAACTGAATGTGTTTGGTATTTAATGATGGACAACTTCCAGTATTCAGTGAGAACTAAACATGGACAGACATGTTGTGGTTACTTCCCCACATGAAAGGGAACACTCCCTGATCTCACAGAGGTTGCTGCTGCTGCTGCTAAGTTGCTGCAGTCGTGTCTGACTCGGTGCAACCCCATAGACGGCAGCCCATCAGGCTGCCCCGTCCCTGGGATTCTCCAGGCAAGAACACTGGAGTGGATTGCCATTTCCTTCTCCAGTGCATGAAAGTGAAAAGTGAAAGTGAAGTCGCTCAGTCATGTCTGACTCTTAGCAACCCCATGGACTGCAGCCTACCAGTCTCCTCTGTCCTTGGGATTTTCCAGGCAAGAGTACTGGAGTGGGGTGCCACTGCCTTCTCTGCTCACAGAGGTAAACTACGGTAAATGTTACTCATAATTTCCTTTTAATCTGTCTCAATGAGATCCAACCAGTTCATTCTAAAGATCAGTCCTGGGTGTTCTTTGGAAGGAATGATGCTAAAGCTGAAACTCCAGTACTTTGGCCACCTCATGCGAAGAGTTGACTCATTGGAAAAGACTCTGATGCTGGGAGGGATTGGGGGCAGGAGGAGAAGGGGACGACAGAGGATGAGATGGCTGGTTGGCATCACTGACTCGATGGACGTGAGTCTGAGTGAACTCCGGGAGTTGGTGATGGACAGGAAGGCCTGGCATGCTACGATTCATAGGGTTGCAAAGAGTCGGACACGACTGAGTGACTGAACTGAACTGAACTCAACTGAATCTGTCTTTGCCCAAACACAACCAGTGGTAACTGAACTCTCTTTTTACTATCTATGCTTTGCAACAAAGTTGATAACTTCTGTTTTTATCATGAGATTAATTAAAGCATAAAATAGGGCTTTTATTATATTGATTTGAATTATTGATTTTCTCTCCAAAAAAACTATCTCCTGGGACTGAGTAAGACCCAGGAGAGGGAAAAAAAAGTGGGGATAGTACTTCATTGAATAATAATTTTATAGATGTAAATTTATTTTGGATTTAATGGTAGTGATGTAAGCAAATGATATGTTATAAATAAGAAGTACTTGATGTTGGGTGCTTGAGAGAATCAGACTTATTATAGTTTTAGAAATTTTAGTAAGAATCTACCACTTAAACCTTTTTATGTCCATGACATAAACTGATATTTAGCTTATATTGTAAGCTGATAGCAACTGATACAATATAAAATGATAACACAATATATTGCAATAAATGATAACACAATATATAATGCAATATATTGTCACAATGAAAATTAATATTTTTATTATTTACTAATCAAACACATTCCAGATCTAAAAACACATATGACTGAACAGTTGAGAACTTTTGTCCAGAGAATGTAATCATCAGATTGTTCACTGGAAAAAAAAAAGAACTTTCAAATTTAATGGATTTTTTAGATGCTATATTTTTAACTAATTTGTGAAAGCTGAATGCTGTATGCTAATTATTCTGAAAATTCATGTATTCCAAAAACACTAAATGAGTGCATATTCTGCTTGATACAGTGCCAGAGACTGAAAGTGACAAGGTAAAAAAGAGAGTCAAGGTCTCTGCCCTCATAGAATTTATAGTCTAGAAGAGAAGACAAACACTAAACTAGGAGATTGTATTTACAACATACTATGGGCATAACCTCAGATATGCAGATGACACCACCCTTATGGCAGAAAGTGAAGAGGAACTAAAAAACCTCTTGATGAAAATGAAAGAGGAGAGTGAAAAAGTTGGCTTAAAGCTCAACATTCAGAAAACGAAGATCATCGCATCTGGTCCCATCACTTCATGAGAAATAGTTGGGGAAACAGTGGAAACAGTGTCAGACTTTATTTTTTGGGGCTCCAAAATCACTTCAGATGGTGATTGCAGCCATGAAATTAAAAGACACTTACTCCTTGGAAGGAAAGTTATGACCAACCTAGATAGCATATTCAAAAGCAGAGACATTACTTTGCCAACAAAGGTCTGTCTAGTCAAGGCTATGGTTTTTCCAGTGGTCATGTATGGATGTGAGAGTTGGACTGTGAAGTAAGCTGAGTGCCGAAGAACTGATGCTTTTGAACTGTGGTGTTGGAGAAGACTCTTGAGAGTCCCTTGGACTGCAAGGAGATCCAACCAGTCCATTCTGAAGGAGATCAGCCCTGGGATTTCTTTAGAAGGAATGATGCTAAAGCTGAAACCCCAGTACTTTGGCCACCTGATGTGAAGAGTTGACTCATTGGAAAAGACTCTGATGCTGGGAGGAATTAGGGGCAGGAGGAAAAGGGGACGGCAGAGGATGAGATGGCTAGATGGCATCACTGACTCAATGTACATTTGGGTGGACTCCGGAGTTGGTGATGGACAGGGAGGCCTGGCATTCTGAGATTCATGGGGTCGCAAAGAGTCAGACACGACTGAGTGACTGAACTAAACTGAACTGATAAAAAATGACTTCAAGAAAAAGCAAATGGTCAAGAAGTTTAGAAATTTCTAAATTGGAAGTTATAGGAAGTACAAAAGATATATGAGTTCAAACAGAAAATAAATACTTTGAAAGATATGAAAAATATTTTATAAATTAAACATTAAAATGAAGGACTTTGTAAACTAGCAAATAAAATGCTCTGAAAAAGAAAAAAATTGAAGAACTAATTTTTAACTGAGATCAGAAAAGATTTGCTATAAAAAAATGAATAAAGCTTGGTAGAAATTTATTATCAAAGTTGACAAAGGAAAATAGGACAAATGAGAATACCACCAGAACTAGTGTCTGTTCTCTTAACAGACATAAATAGGAATTGTGAAGTTTTCACACAGATAATAAACAGCTTTAAATAATGTACAGATATATGAGTTAAGTATCCGAATTTTAGTCTCTCTGCATCATATTTGGCATAGTTCTTGAAGGACAATGTTCAACTACACTTTATCTTTCTCTTGCATTCTTTCTTCCTGAGAAGGGAACTCCTAATAGTTTGGAAAGTTTCACATGAAGTTATTTTTATTATGAAGTGAAATCCTACATTAGCATTTCCTCTATAACAATCTAAACCCAGAAACGTAGATTTAAGCAATGCCTTGAAATATGGTTAAAGTACTTTCAATATTTCAGAATCTCATTTTGTTCTTGTTTTGTTTAGTAACTATTTAATACAGTATACAATCTCATTACCTGAAAAATATAGAATTATTAAACTAAGATCTGTACTGAACTTCAAATAAATGAGTACAGAAACAGTTCTCTGAATCAACTAATATTCTCATATTGTTGACTGTTAGTCATGAAACACACACACTCATGCATATACACATGCATCTGAAAGTGAATGATAAAACCTATTTAAACCACTGCCTGGAACTGAATAAGTAGTACTTATCCCTGGGTATGTAGTTCAGCTCATTAACATTTAATTGGACATCCTAGTCTCTGTGTCTTCATGAGATGCTGACAAAATATCAGAAGTAGAGTAACAATTAGGACTAATCATCAAATAGATCTGAGTGTCATCTGCAGAAGAATGAAGGTCTAATTCATGTCTTCACTGAAAGGAAGCATATAAATATGGAATAATACTGAAGTGAACCCAGAGCAGGGAACTGAAAAACAGAAGAGATGCTATGAAAGGGACAGAATTAAAATTAGCAAGAGGCAGACTGCATAGGATCAGATAAATCTGATTAAAACTCAGCAAATGCAATTTCTATTAAAAAGGAAAATCAAACATACAAATTTTCAAGACATAAAAGTTTTTTTTTTCTTTCCTAGTTCTTGGATGTTAGTAATTTAATCTAGTTATGAAGGTCATATTTACATATGATACAGCCTTTCCTTGTGCTTTGTTTCCCTGCAACATCCCGTTGGTATTAGGATGAGAGCACACATGGCATCGTCAGTGATTTTGATATGCAACTTAGGTGAATTAATGTTTTATTATGCTTTATGATGAAAATAAAAGAAAATCCAACATAAACTAAGTTTATCAATAAGAGGGACAGATTAGGTGGTAGGATAGAATGAGATAAAGTGTCATGTACAATATACATAGAAACCAGAGTGTTCTTAAGGCCATCCAGGGGGAGAAGGGGGTGGAAGAGAAATGGGAAGTCGGAAGAAAAGAAAGGAATAAGAATACAATGTGAATAGGAAGATGGTATGTGGTAAAGAAGTCAGAGTTATAAAAACTTTTGAGCAACTGGTAGTACAAAGAATTTAACAGGTAAGAGTATGTAATACTCAATTTCAAGCTGTTTGCCTACTTTTCATGTAGACAGTCCTCCTTTTCAAATTATCCATAAGATTAATTGAACAAGTTATCACCAAGTTATCTATCACCTGTATATTTAAAACCTGTTCTTATTTGCTTGTTTAGATAAAATTAGGGACAATGTCTATTTGAATTTATATAGAATGTAAGTAATTCATAAACTTTAAGACAGAATTAACCATTTGACAGTAAGTATCCAGTTACTGTGGAGAAGGCAATGGCACCCCACTCCAGCACTCTTGCCTGGAAAATCCCATGGATGGAGCAGCCTAGTGGGCTGTAGTCCATGGGGTCGCTGAGAGTTGGACACGACTGAGCGACTTCCCTTTCACTTTTCACTTTCATGCACTGGAGAAGGAAGTGGCAACCCACTCCAGTGTTCTTGCCTGGAGAATTCAGGGACTGGGGAGCCTGGTGGGCTTCTGTCTCTGGGGTCCCACAGAGTCAGACACGACTGAAGCGACTTAGCAGCAGCAGTATCCAGTTACTGTCAAGAAATTCACTGAAATCTCAGAGAAGATTTTCAGTTCAGTTTAGTTCAGTCGCTCAGTAATGTCTGACTCTTTGCAGCCCCATGAATTGCAGCACGCCAGGCCTCCCTGTCCATCACCAACACCTGGAGTTCATTCAAACTCATGTCCATCGAGTCGGTGATGCCATTCAGCCATCTCATCTTCTGTTGTCCCCTTCTCCTCCTGCCCAATCCCTCCCTGCATCAGGGTCTTTCCCAATGAGTCAACTCTTTGCATGAGGTGGCCAAAATTTAGACCTCCTTTATTTTTTTAATTTTTATTTTACACTGGAGTATCATTAATTAACAATGTTGTATTAGTTTTAGGTATACAGCAAAGTGATTCAGTTATACATTACAAGTATCTATTATTTTTCCAATTCTTTTCTCACAAAAGTTATCATAAAATATTAAGCAGAGTTCCCTGTGTTATACAGTAGGTCCTTGTTGGCTATCTATTGTAAATATAGTACTGTGTGTGTCAATCCCAAATTTCCAATATATCCCTCTCCCATCCTTCCCGTGGTAACAATGAATTCATTCCCTAAGATTTTTAGTCTGTCTCTGTTTCATAAATTAGTTCATTTGTACTTTTTTTAGATTCAGTATATAAGCAATAAATGATATTTGTCTTTCCCTGTTTTACTCAGTATGATAATCTCCAGGTCCACCCATGTTGCCGCAAATGGCATTATTTCATTCTTTTTAATGGATGAGTAATATTCTATTGTGTATATGAACCATATCTTTTTTATCCTTTCATCTTTTGATGGACATATACATTGTTTCCATGTCTTGGCAATTGTAAACAGTGCTGTGATAAACACTGGAGTACATGTATCCTTTTTTTTTTTTTTTTCATGTATCCTTTTGAACTATACTTTTCTCCAGATATATGCCCAGGATTGGGATTGCTAGGCCATATGGTAACTCTTTATTTTCAGTTTTTTTAAGGAACTTCCATTCTATTCTCCTTAGTGACTGCAACAATTTACATTCCCACCAACAATGTAGGACAGTTCCCTTTTCTATACACCCTCTCTAGCATTTACTTTTTGTAGACATTTTGATGATAGCCATTCTGACTGGTGTGAGGTCATATCTCATAGTTTTTATTTGCATTTCTCTCATAATTAGCAACATTGAGCATCTTTTCATTTGCCTCTTGGATATTTGTATATCTGGTCAAGAGAAATGTTTAGACCTCCTTTAAAAAAAAGAAATTAAACTATCTGCTCTACACTTAAACAGGCAGGAAACTTCAGTTGATGATTTGTAATTTTAAAATGCACCATTCTCTAAGTTACTTCCATAGCTTTCACATGCTATTTTTATCTGAACTATTATTTTTTAGCTCATCCTACTAAAATTCATTCTTCCACGTCCTTATTTGTATTAGAGGATTTATACTTTTTTTTTAGTTTACCTACAAATAATTATGTTCCTCTGTGTCAGCAACTATTTCTTTTATCTCTGAGTGACACGAAGTTGGCTTAGTATATAACACATAGTAAATGCTCAGAAAACATTTAAGAAACTTAATTGATGAATAGCTAAACAAAAGTAAAATATACCTAAGTATAAGAAATAAAAAGGCTGATTTTATAACTTAAATGTTTCAATTAAAATTTTTAAAAAAGTCAGTTCATCAAAGAAGTAGGGAAATTGGATATCACTTGTAATTCTGGACAATCCTTAAACCTAGTGAGAGGTCAAATGAATACTCTATGATGATTTATTATAATTCATTTTAAAAGGATATTTATTCAATACCAAACATTGACTTAGAATGTTTCCATGCAAAAATGAATAAGATAAGATCCTTTCTTTATTGGATTTGAAGTCTTAAGAAGGAGTTAGATACAAACTGTTTATTTTAATTATGTATTATGAGTGATAAATAAAGGTAAGCAAGTATTTTGGGACCATAAAGTGGACAATTTTGCAACCTGGGACTTTAGAGACAGTATCCTTGAGATAATGTCAGAGCTCAATCTTGAAAGGTTAAGACACATGAACTTAGATCAGAAATTCAGGATGGGCTTCCAGGCAGAGGGAAAAGGGGACACTAAATAACATGTTGTATAATAGAAAAATATGCAAATGACAGAACATCTAAGATTGTTTCTAGCTGGATTCTTTAGATAGAGACAAAGAAGTACATGCCTATTTAAGGAGGGCCATAGATGACAGCCTATTGCAGTTGTTGGATCATTCATTTTTGGTCAAAATTAACGGGATATTTGGTGATATAGAAGAACATTTTCCTTAACTGTGTCTATATTTCTAAGTTGATCAGTTCAAATGCCAAATGCAGAATGGATTTAAGAAAGTAAAACTAGATGCCCAGACACAAGAATGAAAAGTCAAGTCATATACTTTTCCCCCATCAGATCAATTCAGTTCGGTCGCTCAGTCGTGTCTGACTTTTTGAGACCCCATGAACTGCAGCATGCCAGGCTTCCCTGTATATCACCAACTCCTGGGGCTTACTCAAACTCATGTCCATTGAGTCAGTGATGCCATCCTACCATCTCACCCTCTGTTCCTTTCTCCTCCCACCTTCAGTCTTTCCCAGCATCAGGATCTTTTCAAATGAGTCAGTTCTTCACATCATGTGGCCTAATAAGTATTGGAGTTTCAGCTTCAGCATCAGTCCTTCCAATGAATACCCAGGACTGATTTCCTTTAGGATGGACTGGTTGGATCTCCTTGCTGTCCAAGGGACTCTCAAGAGTCTTCTCCAACACCACAGCTCAAAAGCATAAATTCTTCAGCTCTCAGTTTTCTTTATAGTCCAACTGTCACATCCATACATAACTACTGGAAAAAACATAGCCTTGACTAGACGGACCTTTGTTGGCATAATAATGTCTCTGCTTAATTACCCCCCATATACTTATGCTATTGTATTGGTATATAGTTCTATTTAGTTTTAACATAGGGGTCAAATATATTCATTTACTTAATTATTGACTCAGTTATTCATTCAATCAATGTTACTTATTATAGATATATGAGTCCACTCAACAGTATGAGAATTAGTGATCATATAGTTGTAAAACAGGCCTTGCCTCCCCACATACCTCACATTTTATAGAGACAACATGAAGTATCTCATTTTAAGATTAATTAAACAATCTTTTAAAATGCTACAAAAGAAAAGTACAGGTTGCCTGAGACTATATATTTGAGAGACTTACTATAGCAAGAGGAGTCAGATCATGAAGCACTCTTCTTCAAAAGACTTATTAATACAAGACAGTATTTTTTGGCATGACAAAGAAGGACAAAGCATGTGAAACAAAATCTAGGTTATATAAAATATTTTTAATTAAATATTTTTTCTTTCAAATATATCCTAAAACCAAACCAACTGTTTATATTTTCTTTGAATCCTATAAATATGTTTTCATGAATTGTTAGGTGTTACTGTGGCTATATTTTGGAGAAGGAAATGGCAACCCAATCCAGTGTTCTTGCCTGGAGAATCCCATGGACAGAGAAGCCTGGTAGGCTGCAGTCCGTGGGGTTGCACAGAGTCGGACACGACTGAAGCGACTTGGCGGCGGCGGTGGCTATATTTTAGCCCTGAATGTTACTGCTCGGAAATTTTTATAGTAGTTCAAAGCAGTCTTTTTTAGCTTTACTATCTTCTGTTCCTCAATCTTTTTATTTATACCAATAGGCTTGACAAATCCTTGGCTTTATGAAAACCCCGTAACAGTCATCCAATTCCGAAAATAATGGGGCTTCATTAGAAGCCTTTTACTGCTCAACAAGTACATTATTCCTCTAAAGTGGTATCCAAGATCTTTATAAAGGAAAAAGAGAGAAAAGGAAAAAAACAAAGGACTGGGAGACTACTTCTTGGAATTGAGTCAGTGAATCCCAGGACATGAAAAATAATGATATACAAGAGACTATATTTCTCTATTCAAAAAAAAATTATTTAAAAATACTAATAATTATTTCAAGAAACAAAATATGATTCTATAGAAGGTCAATTGTCAAGATCACTCACTGTGTTTACACAACTCATTCCTATTCCAAGGGAACTAGTAGGTACAATGGCACTATTATATTAATCCAAGTGAAAGTTCTAAAAATTAGATATAAAAATTATTATATAATATATATAATACAAAAGTCTTGGCACAAACCTACCATAAGAGAAAGGAGAAATAATAAATTGGTCCTAAATTATGTATACATTGGATAAAAATGGAAAATTAATCTATCCTTTGCTTGCTCTATTGAAAGAAGTTGGATGAAACTTAAAATATCTGAGGCCCAGAAACTGGTTAACATTTCATAAGTGAAACTCTAGGAAAGAGTTTCCACAGACTGATATGTTGACAGGTAAATTATCTTAATCAAATCTTTCAAAAATGTAAATTAGTAAAAAAATACAAAAGGCCAATATTTATTCAATTTTGAGGAGTGAAATATGAATGTGAAATATGAAAATTAGTTATCAAATGCTGAAAGGTGTACAGCTGATCACCAGGTAATTAGGTTGGGAGTGGGGTATAAAAAGAAGGGAGTATGTGGCCATCTGCAAACATTTAAGGAGGAGACTTCTACTGAAAAATGTTTAGACACATCTGAACTAGATCAAAGATTGCAAATTCTCCCATTTTTTCAAGGGAAGTTTATGCGAAATCTTCATTTATCCAACGTTGATAAATTTATTTAAAATATATTGACCCATAATAGCCAAATAATCCATAAGCTAATTCTGGACCCCTTACTTATAATGTCTCAGTCACATATTCATTTTTGCATGAAATTAAAACAAACAGCTTATGATTTCAATTAAACAAAGGTGGAAAACATAATTGCAAACTATTTCAATTACTAGACTGCAACAAACTGTTTTAATACTGCTAACTGAAAAACATAATTTTAAAAATTGCTTTTAAAATGAAAATCTCCTAACCATTTACTTATTTTATTCTCTTCAATTTCATTTATTAAATTACAATTTTTATTTTAGAATAATTTTATATTCATAGAAGAGATGTAGAAATCATACAGAAAGTTTCCATGTGCATCTTACTCAGTTCCTTTTAATGCTAATGTTTTGTATAACCATAATTCATTTGCCAAAAGTAAGAAAGTATCATTGGTATATTACTATTAACAAAACTCCAGACTTTATTTGTATTTCAAAAACTTTTTAAACTAATATTACTATTTTCTATTCCAGGACCTAACCCAAGATATCACATTACGTGAATTTATGTTTCTTTAGTCCCTTCCTGGGGTTTCCCTGGAGATTCAGCGGTAAATAATCCACCTGCCAATTCAGGAGTCCTGAGTTCAACTCCTGGGTCAGGAAGATTCCCTGGAGAAGAAAATGGCAATCCACTCCAGTATTCTTGCCTGAGAAATTCCATGGACAAAGGAATCTGGAAGGCTACCATCCATGGGATCACAAAGAGTTGGACACAACTTAGTGACTAAACAATAAAAATTATCTTCCTTCAATGCCATTTTAAATTAATATTTATATTTTGCCAACTTTCCACCAATGGGTGTGTGTGTGTGTGTGAGACAGAGAGAGGCAAAGACAGAAGGAAAGAGATAGACAGGATGAGAGGGAAAGAGAGAGCACACATGCTTTTAGCATAGAAGGTCCGTATCCAAACATATGTTGTTGTTGTTTGGTTGCTCAGTCATGTCCAGCTCTTTGTGAGCCCATGAAATGCAGCATGCCAGACATCCCAATTCTTCCCCATCTCTTCAAGTTTGTTCAAACTCATGTCCATTGAGTCAGTGATATCATCCAATCATCTCATCCTCTGCCATCCCCTTCTCCTCCTGCTTTCAGTTTTTCCCAGCATCAGAGTCTTTTTCTAATGAGTCGGCTCTTTGCATCAGGTGGCCAAAGTATTGGAGTTTCAGCTTCAGCATCAGTCCTTCCAATGAATATTCAGGTTTGATTTCCATTAGGACTGATTGGTTTGATCTCCTTGCAAATCCAAGGGACTCTCAAGAATCTTCTCCAACACCACAATTCAAAAGCATCAGTTCTTATGTCCAGCCTTCTTTATGGTCCAACTCTCATATCCATAAATGACTACTGGAAAAAACATAGCTTTTACTAGACAGATCTTTGTTGGCAAAGTAATGTCTCTGCTTTTTAATATGCTCTCTAGGCCAGTCCTAGCTTTTCTTCCAAGGAGGAAGTGTCTTTTAATTTAATGGCTGCAGTCACTATCTGCAGTGATTTTGGAGCCCAAGAAAATAAAGTCTTTCACTGTTTTCATTGTTTCCCTATCTTTTTGCCATGAAATGATGGGACCAGATGCCTTGGCCTTCATTTTTTTGAACGTTGAGTTCCAACCTTAGACTAAATATGAGGATTAATTTCTGAGCTGACAAATCTTGGTGACTTACAGGAAAAGGTGAAGTTAGTAAGGTAATAACATGTCATATAAGTCCTTGCTTAAATCTGTCTGTATTGCAGGATTAGTATGTTTCTATCCAAAAGAGATCTCTTTACAAGGCCATAATTAGAAACTCAAATAAGTAAATAAATAAATGCTACAGGGTGTTTTAACTGAGACACAAGATAATTCAGTGCTCTAGAGCATCCTCTACATTACTGACATTTTGGATTAGATAACCATTTATTTTATTGTGGGTGCTGTCCTGTGCAATGTAATATGTTTAGCAATATCTCTGTCTTCTACCAACTAGATACCACCAGCATTCACCCCCAAGATGTGACAGCCAAACACTGTACCCTGGGACAGACATTGCTAAAAGTCCCACAGGTGGCAAAAATTTCCCCTCTTATTAAAAACCACTGACTTAGTGGGATATCTTTTGTTTTACCTAATCTCTCTTTGATTTTTTCTCACTCATTTGTTTCTTTTTATCATTATTTTATCAGTGAATTTTGATGACAGAGAAATATGGAAGCAAGGCATAAAATTCAGCTTTCATTACAGTGGGAAGCTATCATAGTAAGTTGTTGAACAGAGTGTTTGGACACTCAAGAAAGAAATAAAAATCTTATTAATTTAAATCAAATTATTCTCCCCAGGTCTTTCCCATATCATTTATCTAGTCCTCACTCTTACATTAGGATTTAAATTGGTAATCTTCTAAGAAGCCTTTCCTAATAGCCCCAATCAGGAAATGCATCCCAGTTCATCCTGAATAGAGTGCTCTTCTCATCTTCCAAATTTTTTTATAAATAATTTACTCTCTTCTACTGTCTTTTTCCCCTCAGCATACTATAAGCTCCTGAGAATGATTATCACATAGTATTTCTGATTGGTCCTGTAGGCAGTCAATAAGTATTTACTAAATGAATGATACATTCAGGCAACGGGGTCTTGATTGGGACACCAAACTAAGGGATTTGTCATGATAAGGAGCAGAATGAGGGTTATTGGAAATGAACAAAAGCAGCCTCATTAGGGGTAAAAAAAACAAGGTATAATATATCTGGAGCTGTCTGTGTGCATATGTTTTATATATTTACTTTGAGCAACTAACATCAATAACAGAATGGAATATGATGAAATACTTAAGATAATGATATGTTTTTCCCTTCACAAAATTGACAACACTTGAAATGTGTTTCTTACTTGCTAAGACTCTTCCTGATCTCCTGGTGTCTAGTGAGGATGAAATTAAACCCAAAGTTAGTAGAAAGAAAGAAATAATAAAGATCAGAGTATTAGAGAAGGCCTTTTACAAAGCAATCTACAGATTTAACACAATCTCTAGCAAAATATCCATAACACTTTTCATAGTTAAAGAGGAAATAATCCTAAAATTAATATGGGACAGCAAAATATCCCAAATTGCCAAAGTTATCTTTATAAAAAAGAACTAATTTGGAGGTATCATGCTCCCAGACTACACTACAAAGTTACAGTAATCAAAACAGCATGGTACTAGCACAAAAACAGATGCATAGATCAATGGAACAGAATCCATACTCAGAAATGAACCTCCATGCCTATGATCAACCAATCTACAACAAAGGAGGAAAGAATATACAATGGAGAAAAGACAGTCTATTCAACAAGTGATTTTGGAAATAGTGGATAGCTTCATGAAAAATAATCAAACCAGAATACTTTTTCACATCATATACAAAACTAAATTCAAAATGAATTTAAGACTTAAATGAAAGACCAAAGGAAATCTCACACACACACAAAAAAAAAAACATAGGCAGTAAGCTCTTTAACAACAGTCTTTATTGATATCTTTTTGAATATGTCCCCTTAGGCAAAGGAGACAAAAGCAAAAAATAAATAAATAAATAAGCAAATGGTACTATATCATCTAAAAAGTTTTTGCACAGCAAAAGAAACTACCAACAAAAGGGAGGAACACAACCTACTGAATGAGAGAAGACATTTGCAAATTATATATCTGACAAGAGGTTAATACTCAAAATATATAAAGAACTCATACAACTCAACATTAAAAAATCACACAATCTGATTAGAAAATGAACAAGGCCAGAAATAAACCCATCAGATTAGATCAGATCAGTAGCTCAGTCGTGTCCGACTCTTTGCAACCCCATGAATCACAGCACGCCAGGCCTCTCTATCCATCACCAACTCCCGGAGTTCACTCAGACTCACGTCCATTGAGTCAGTGATGCCATCCAGCCATCTCATCTTCTGTCGTCCCCTTCTCCTCCTGCCCCCAATCCCTTCCAGGATCAGAGTCTTTTCCAATGAGTCAACTCTTCGCATGAGGTGGCCAAAGTACTGGAGTTTCAGCTTTAGCATCATTCCTTCCAAAGAAATCCCAGGGCTGATCTCCTTCAGAATGGACTGGTTGGATCTCCTTGAAGTCCAAGGGACTCTCAAGAGTCTTCTCCAACACCACAGTTCAAAAGCATCAATTCTTCGGTGCTCAGCCTTCTTCACAGTCCAACTCTCACACCCATACATGACCACAGGAAAAACCATAGCCTTGTCTAGACGAACCTTTGTTGGCAAAGTAATGTCTCTGCTTTTGAATATGCTATCTAGGTTGGTCATAGTAAATTAAACTATGACAAAGGAGGCAAAAATATATAATGGAGAAAAAGAGCCTCTTAAGTGATGCTGGGAAAACTCGACAACCACATGTTAAAACAGTAAGACCAGAACATTGCCTCACACTATACATAAAAATAAATGCAAAATGATTTAAAGACCTGAATGTAAGTCCTAGAAGAGAACAAGGTGAACACTCTTTGATGCAGATCATGGCTTTATTTGTTGGAAACAAAACCAAAAATAAACAAAGGGGACCTAATTAAACTTAAAAGCTTTTGCACAACAAAGGAAACCACTGACCAATGAAGAGAAAAACTCCAGAATGGAAGAAAATATTTGCAAATGATACAACTGATAAGGGGTTATATATCAAAATATATAAATAGCTCATACAACTCTGTATCAAAGCAAGATCAAACAACTCAATCAGAAAGTGGCAGAACACCTGAATAGACATTTCTCCAAAGAAAATACACAGATTGCTAACAGTTAAATAACAAATGTTGGTGAGGATGTGGAGAAAAGGAAGCCCTTTACACTGCTGGAGAGAATGTAAATATGTGCAGACACTACAGAAAACAGTATGGAAGTTCTTCAAATAGAACTATCATAAGTGGATCCAGCAATCCCATTTCTGATTATATATTTAGAAAAAACAAAAACACTAATTCAGAACAATACATGCTTCCCAGCATAAGCTATAATAGTCAAGACATAAAACTAACCCAAGTGCACAGCAACAAATGACTGAATTAAAAAAGAAATGGTATGAGACGGTAACACTTTCATTGTTTTGATATGCATTTCTCTAATGATTACTAATGTTTGAACATCATCATGTGTCTGTTGGCCACCTATTTATCTTCTTTGAAATATATCTATTTTAATAGAGATAAATATAGATAAAATATATAAAAATAATATACATGTAATATATAAATATATATATACACACACATACACAAACAATGGAATGCTATCTAATAAAAAAATGACTGAAATACTGCCATTTGCAACATGAATTGATCTAGAGGATATTATGCTTAATGAAATAAGTCAGACAGAGAAAGATAAACACTGATAGACATAAATTATATGTGGAATCTAAAAATAATACAAATGAGTACCTTTCCAAACAGATATAGAAAAGAAACGTGGTTACCAGGAGAGGGAAGGGAGGAAGAACTAATTAGGAGTATGGGATAAACAGATACAAACTTCTATGTATAAAGTACACAAGCAACAAGGATATACTGTAGAGCATAGGAAATTATCAATATACCCATTATGCTGTAAAATGGAGTATAATCCACTAATGGCAAATAATTATACTTCTATAATGGAGTATAATCTACAAAAATAATGAGTCACTAGACTGTACTTCTGAAACTAACAAAACAACCATTGTAAATAATATTTTAAATTAACTATATGTTAATGAAACAAAATGGCCAGAGGATCTGAATAGATATTTTTCAAGGAAGACAAACAGGTGGCCAACAGACACATGAAGATGTTCAAACGCTAATAATCCTTAGATAAATGCATATCAAAACAATGAAAGTGTTACCATTTCATGTCTCTCAGAATAGTTATCATCTAAAAGACATCATCATCACCAACTCAATGGAGATGAATCTGAGCAAACTCCAGGAGAAAGAGGAAGACAGAGGAACCTGGTGTGCTGCAGTCCATTGGGTCACAAAGAGTTGGACACAACTTAGCAAGGAACAACAAAAGACAAGTATTGACAAGGATGCTGAGAAAAGGGAACCTAGGTGCACTGTCTGTGGGATTGTAAATTGGTGCAGCCACTATGGAATTCAATGTGAGTGTTTCTCAAAACATTAAAACCAGTTAATGCCATGTATTCCAGCAATTTCACCTCTAAGAATTTTGCTGAAGAGAACAAAAACACCAAAACATAACCAAGAGCTATATGGACTCCAACATTCATTGTGACATTATTTATAATAGCATAATATAAAAGCAACATAAGTCTCACTGATAAAAGAATGAATGAAGAGAATGTGGTATGTAGAAATACAAGGGAACATTCTTCAACCATTAAAAATGGAATATTGCCATTTGAGACATGTCTGGACCTGGAGGCTCTTATGCTTTCTGAAATAAGTCAGAGAAAGACAAATACTACAGGATCTCACTGTCATGTGGAATCTAAAAATAAAACAAACTAACCAAATAAAATAAAAACAGACATAGATGTAGAGGAGAGTCAAACAGTTGCCAGAAGGAAAGAGGTTAGGGAAGTGAGTGAAATAGGTGTAGAGGGATTAAGTGTTATAAACCTCCAGTTATATCATAAATAAGTCACAAAGGTATAATATAGAGCAAAAGAAATATAGTCAATAATACTGCAATAACTATGTATTGGAAAAGATGGCTACTAGAATTATAACTATGATCATTTCTAATAAATGCAATGTTACATCTTTTTGTATTATACCTGAAACTAACATAATATGTACATCAACTACATTTAAATTAAAAATAACAAAATAATTAATTAAAAATACAAAGTCACTTAGAGTAAATCTTATTCTCACCACATACAGACACACATATACACACACAACACAAATAAAAGTTAATTACTTGAGTTAATGGATGTCTTAATGATTTGGATATTGATAATCATCTGAGAGAGTCAATTCCTAGGCAGGTTGTTAAGAAGTCCGGGATCCCTGAGGAAGAGAAAGGGGTCTGGGCTCTCAAGGAGGAGATAGGGGTCTGGAATTCTCAAGGATGATGAAAGGACAAACTTTTTTTTTTCCCTCTACATTCCTTAGTTTTAGTCACATAAAACGTTTTTTTCTTTAAGCCTCGAACTGATGATTATACAACTCAGTTTAAACTCTGTACTAGGGATTATATAACAATAACACATCCTGATTGAGGACGGTTTCTCCTTCCTGAAAATCTTCTGACTAATCCTAATATCTTAGAATGTATATATGGGAGTGGGTCTGGTAGGATCTTTCTATCGTTAAGTTCTACTTCTGTTATCCTAAAATGTAAAATGTGGCAGTGAATCTGGTAAAATTTTCACAAACTTGAGACATTCTTTTGATTTATTGTAATAATTAATTTAAAAAGTATATAACTCAACTCCCTTGCTAATACTATCAATGGGGGCATTCTCTGTCCCCCTTAAGATGTCTAGGTCAGAAGCCTTCTATGTCCCTTTTTTTTACCTTAATAAAACTCTCCTACACAAAAGCTCTTGAGTGATCAAGCCTGGTCCCTGGTCCCAAAACTAAATTTTCTTCTTCGGAGATCATGAATCCAACATTGTTCACCGTAAGCTATCAATTCCACATGTGTATGCATATAAAATCATGACACAGTATAGTTTAAATGTCAATATATGCAATTATATTAGTCAATTATTTCTCAATATGTATATCAGCCAAAAAATAAGAGTAACTATAAATATCTGATACAAAACTATATAAATTCAACTTTGCAACCAAATTGCTTAGTAATAAATATTGAGTTTGACAATACCTTTGTGTATGTGAAAATTTGATTTACCCATTTAATGCCCTATCCAAAATATATATCCAACATTTCTTGCCTTAAACTGCATAGTTCATTTAGTCCTGGCTATAACCACATTGGAATTCTTTCCCTGATTCTTTTTCTTCCAAAAGGAGAAAGAGTAGATTTTTGAAGTCTGAAGATAAATGGATCAGTCCTTAACTCACATATATCCCTGACCTCTGTGTTGCAGACCCTTGACTTTCAAGAAATTCTGGGAAATGGGTTCAACTGTTCAGTCTCATAGTATAAATCCATGCCTTTAATCCCCACAGTTGTGGGTGGGACTGGTGATAGAAGGAAGGTTCGATGCTGTAAAGAGCAATATTGCATAGGAACCTGGAATGTTAGGTCCATGAATGAAGGCAAATTGGAAGTGCTCAAACAGGAGAAGACAAGAGTGAACATAGACATTTTAGGAATCAGTGAACTAAAATGGACTGGAATGGGTGAATTTAACTCAGATGACCATTATATCTACTACTGTGGGCAGGAATCCCTTAGAAGAAATGGAGTAACCATAATAATCAACAAAAGAGTCTGAAATCCAGTACTTGGATGCAATCTCAAAAACAAAAGAATGATCTCTGTTCATTTCCAAGGCAAACCATGCAATATCACGGTAATTTAAGTCTATGCCCCGACGAGTAACACTGAAGAAGCTGACGTTTAACAATTCTATGAAGGCCTACAAGACCTTCTAGAACTAACACCCCAAAAAGATGTCCTTTTTGTTATAGGGGACTGGAATGCAAAAGTTGGAAGTCAACAAACACTTGGAGTAACAGGCAAATTTCGCCTTGTAGTACAGAATGAAGCAGGCCAAAGGCTGCTGCTGCTGCTAAGTTGCTTCAGTCATGTCCGACTCTGTGTGACCCCATATAGAGAAAAAACAATACCCAGTTGTGGATATGACTGGTGATAGAAGCAAGGTCCAATGTAGTAAAGAGCAATATTGCATAGAAACCTGGAATGTTAGGTCCATGAATCAAGGCAAATTGGAAGTGGTCAAACAGGAGATGGCAAGAGTGAACGTCGACATTCTAGGAATCGGTGAACTAAAGTGGACTGGAATGCATGAATTTAACTCAGATGACCGTTATATCTACTACTGTGGGCAGGAATCCCTTAGAAGAAATAGAGTAGCCATCTTGGTCAACAAAAGAGTCTGAAATGTAGTACTTGAATGCAATCTCAAAAACGACAGAATGATCTCTGTTTGTTACCAAAGCAAACCAATTAATACCACAGTAATCCAAGTCTATGCTCCAACCAGTAACGCTGAAAAAGCTGAAGTTGAATGGTTCTATGAAGACCTACAAGACCTTTTAGAACTAACACCCAAAAAAGATGTCCTTTTCAATATAGGGGACTGGAATGCAAAAGTAGGAAGTCAAGGAACACCTGGGGTTCCAAGGAAAATTTGGCCTTGGAATATGGAATGAAGCAGGGCAAAGGCTAATAGAGTTTTGCCAGGAAAACGCACTTGTCACAGCAAACATGCTCTTCCAACAACACAAGAGAAGACTCTACACATGGACATCACCAGATGAACAGCACCAAAATCAGATATATTATATTCTTTTCAGCCAAAGATGGAGAAGCTCTATACAGTCAGCAAAAACAAGACCGGAAGCTGACTATGGCTCAAATCAGGAACACTTTATTGCCAAATTCAGACTGAAATTGAAGAAAGTAGGGAAAACCACTAGACCATTCAGGCACGACCTAAATCAAATTCCTTATGATTATACAGTAGAAGTGAAAAGTAGATTTAAGGGACTACATCTGATAGATAGAGTGCCTGATGAACTATGGACTGAGGTTCGTGACATTGTATAGGAGACAGGGATCAAGACCATCCCCATGGAAAAGAAATGCAAAAAAGCACAATGGCTGACTGGAGAGGCCTTACAAATAGCTGTGAAAAGAAGAGAAGTGAAAAGAAAAGGAGAAAAGGAAAGATATAAGCATCTGAATGCAGAGTTCCAAAGAATAGCAAGGAGAGATAAGAAAGCCTTCCTCACAAATCAGTACAAAGAAATAGAGGAAAACAACAGAACGGGAAAGACTAGAGATCTCTTCAAGAAAATTAAAGATACCAAGGGAACATTTCATGCAAAGATGGGATGGATAAAGGACAGAAATGGTATGGATCTAACAGAAGCAGAAGATATTAAGAACAGGTGGCAGGAATACACAGAAGAACTGTACAAAAAACATCTTCATGACCCCGATAATCAGGATGGTGTGATCACTCACCTAGAGCCAGACATCTTGGAATGCGAAGTCAAGTGGGCCTTAGGAAGCATCACTATGAACCAAGTTTGTGGAGGTGATGGATTACTAGTTGAGCTATTTCATATCCTGAAAGATGATGCTGTGAAAGTGCTGCACTCAATATGCTAGCCAATTTGGAAAACTCAGCAGTGGCCACAAGACTGGAAAAGGGTCAGTTTTCATGCCAATCCCAAAGAAAGGCAATGCCAAAGAATTCTCAAACTGCCATGCAATTGTACTCATGTCACATGCTAGTAAAACAATGCTTAAAATTCTCCATTCCAGGCTTCAGCAATACATGAACCGTGAACTTCCAGATGTTCAAGCTGGTTTTAGAAAAGGCAGAGGAACCAGAAATCAAATTGCCAACATCTGCTGGATCATTGAGAAAACAAGAGAATTCCAGGAAAACATCAATTTCTACTTTATTGACTATGCCAAAGCCTTTGACTGGGTGGATCACAATAAATTGTGGAAAAATGTTGAAGAGAAGGAAATACCAGACCACCTGACCTGCTTCTTGAAAAATCTGTATGCAGTTCAGGAAGCAACAGTTAGAACTGGACATTGAACAACAGACTCCTTTCCAAATCCGAAAAGGAGTACATCAAGGCTGTATATTGTTACCCTACTTATTCAACTTATATGTAGAGTACATCATAATAAATGCTGGGCTGGAGGAAGCACAAGCTGGAATCAAGATTTCTGGGAGAAATGTCAATAACCTCAGATATGCAGATGACACCATCATAATGGCAGAAAGTGAAGAACTCTTGATGAAAGAGCCTCTTGATGAAAGTGAAAGAGGAGAGTGAAAAAGTTGGCTTAAAGCTCAACATTCAGAAAACGAAGATCATAGTATCTGGTCCCATCACTTCATGGCAAATAGATGGGGAAACAGTGGAAACAGTAGCTGACTTTATTTTTTTGGGCTCCAAAATCACTGCAGATGGTGATTGCAGCCATGAAATTAAAAGACGCTCACTCCTTGGAAGGAAAGTTGTGACCAACCTAGATAGCATATTTAAAAACAGAGACATTACTTCGCCAAAAAAAGTCTGTCTAGTCAAGGCTATGGTTTTTCCTGTGGTCATGTATGGATGTGAGAATTAGACTATAAAGAAAGCTGAGAGCTGAAGAATTGATGCTTTTGAACTTTAGTGATGGATAAGACTCTTGAGCGTCCTTTGTACTGCAGGGAGATCCAAACAGTCCATCCTAAAGGAGACCACTTCTGGGTGTTCATTGGAAGGACTTATGTTGAAGTTGGAACTCCAATACTTTGGCCACCTCATGTGAAGAGTTGACTCATTGGAAAAGGCTCTGATGCTTGGAGGGGTTGGGGGCAGGAGGAGAAGGGGACGACAGAGGATGAGATGGGGGGATGGCATCACCGACTCAATGGACATGGGTTTAGGTGGACTCTGGGAGTTGGTGATAGACAGGGAGGCCTGGTGTGCTGCCATTCATGGGGTAAAAAAGAGTTAGACATGACTGAGCAACTGAACTGAACTGAACTGAATCCCCACAGATGATGGTAAACATCAGTAAAAATAACATGTCATGGGAATTTTTTACATATCATATACTACATGAGGAAGTTTATCTCTTTTATGCCATTTAATCATTTAGAACAAAACAATAAACCCATTAATTATGAGATAAATATTACTTTTAAGAATTGTAGCTCAGTGGACTCTGAGCCTGCTTATTAGTTCCTCAGTTTCGTCTGACTCTTTGTGACACCATGGACTATAGCCCACCAGGCTTCTGGGTCCATTGAATTCTCCAGGCAAAATACTGCTGTGGGTAACCATTTCTACTCCAGGCGATCTTCCTGACCCAAGGATTGAAACCAGATCTCCTACACTTCAGACAAATTCTTTAGCGTCTGAGCCACATTTACCCTGGGTTCACATTCTGACTCTATTGGTTACTAGCCATATGGTAACTGCTTTATTGAATCTCTCTGTGCCTCAGTTTCCTCATTTTTAAGAAGGAAGCAATCATACAGTATCTCATAGGTTTGTTGAAAGGATCAAAGGAATTGATTTATTTAAAGCATGTCTAACATATCAGATCAGACCAGTCACTCAGTCGTGTCCGACTCTTTGCGACCCCATGAAACGCAGCACACCAGGCCTCCCTGTCCATCACCAACTCCCGGAGTTCACCCAGACTCACTTCTATTGAGTCAGTGATGCCATCCAGCCGTCTCATCCTCTGTCGTCCCCTTCTCCTCCTACCCCCAATCCCTCCCAGCATCAGAGTCTTTTCCAATGAGTCAACTCTTCGCATGAGGTGGCCAAAGTACTGGAGTTTCAGTTTTAGCATCATTCCTTCCAAAGAACACCCAGGACTGATTTCCTTCAGAATGGACTGGTTGGATCTCCTTGCAGTCCAAGGGACTCTCAAGAGTCTTCTCCAACACCACAGTTCAAAAGCATCAATTCTTCAGCACTCAGCCTTCTTCACAGTCCAACTCTCACATCCATACATGACCACTGGAAAACCCATAGTCTTGACTAGACGGACCTTTGTTGGCAAAGTAGTGTCTCTGCTTTTGAATATGCTATCTAGGTTGGTCATAACTTTCCTTCCAAGGAGTAAGTGTCTTTTAATTTCCTGGCTGCAGTCACCATCTGTAGTGATTTTGGAGCCCAGAAAAATAAAGTCTGACACTGTTTCCACTGTTTCCCCATCTATTTCCCATGAAGTGATGGGACCGGATGCCATGATCTTCGTTTTCTGAATGTTGAGCTTTAAGCCAACTTTTTCACTCTCCACTTTCACCTTCATCAAGAGGTTTTTTAGTTCCTCTTCATTTTCTGCCATAAGGGTGGTGTCATCTGCATATCTGAGGTGATTGATATTTTTCCTGGTAATCTTGATTCCAGCTTGTGTTTCTTCCAGCCCAGTGTTTCTCATGATGTACTCAGCATATAAGTTAAATAAACAGGGTGACAATATACAGCCTTGATGAACTCCTTTTCCTATTTGGCACCAGTCTGTTGTTCCATGTCCAATTCTAACTGTTGCTTCCTGACCTGCATACAAATTTCTCAAGAGGCAGATCAGGTGGTCTGGTATTCCCATCTCTTTCAGAATTTTCCACAGTTTATTGTGATCCACACAGTCAAAGGCTTTGGCATAGTCAATAAAGCAGAAATAGATGTTTTTCTGGAACTCTCTTGCTCTTTCCATGATCCAGCAGATGTTGGCAATTTGATCTCTGGTTCTTCTGCCTTTTCTAAAACGAGCTTGAACATCAGGAAGTTCACGGTTCTCATATTGCTGAAGCCTGGCTTGGAGAATTTTGCGCATTACTTTACTAGCGTGTGAGATGAGTGCAATTGTGCAGTAGTTTGAGCATTCTTTGGCATTGCCTTTCTTTGGGATTGGAATGAAAGCTGACCTTTTCCAGTCCTGTGGCCACTGCTGAGTTTTCCAAATTTGCTGGCATATTGAGTGCAGCATTTTCACAGCATCATAGTAAGCTCTATTTAAGTGTCACTCTATTAATTATTTTAATTTTACAAAGATTGTAGATTAGATTAGAGAATTTAAATTACTTACACAAGTTTATATGAATCACAGAAACTAGATACCAATGTCTAAATTTTTTCTAGTATGCCATAAATATGATTTGTCTTTTTGCCAATTTTTGTTTATTTTTGAGGTAAAATTAGAATATTACTGAGAAAATATTCAGATCAGCCACTGTAGCTCTTTTTATTTGCATACATGAATATATTTTAATATAAACTCTATTATACCATTATTTATGCACATTTATCAGATCAGATCAGGTCAGATCAGTCGCTCAGTCGTGTCCGACTCTTTGCGACCCCATGAATCGCAGCACACCAGGCCTCCCTGTCCATCACCAACTCCCGGAGTTCACACAGACTCAGGTCCATCGAGTTAGTGATCCCATCCAGCCATCTCATCCTCTGTCATCTGCTTCTCCTCCTGTCCCGAATCCCTCCCAGCATCAGAGTCTTTTCCAAATTTTTTCATTTTGAATATATGAAAATATTTCTTATGCATATATATGCCACTCATACCAATATTTAGACACACCTTTTAATTGCTCGATCCTGGAATACTAAAGCTTATAAGTATATAATGCATAATTCTTTCACATTTTCAGCATATTTTATGGCATGGATAGTGCATTTAATAAAATTTTAAAGATCATGAGGCCTGCAAAGTATGAACAGTTGACTATCTAATAAACTTTTTGATGAAACTCTTTATGTATAAAAATAGCCTGCATGATCCAAGAACTCAGGATTGTCATGAATTTCCCACAGCGTGTAGACCGTCACCAAAAAGAAGACAGTAATAAAATCATATTTATTTACTTCATAAATCAATTGAAACTGTTACTGTTATAAACCTGGTAGTACAATCCTGTTATTCAGTGAAAAATGTGTTTATAATACACTCCTGGGTGGGAAGCTGTGTGACATTTTTACCCCTATTGTAAGTTACAATGTTATCTCAGCAACTGCTATTCACAGCAAATATAGTCATGAAGTAATGACTCCATGCTGCTGTCGCTGCTGCTGCTAAGTTGCTTCAGTCACATTCGATTCTGTGCAACTGCATAGACGGCAGCCCACCAGGCTCTGCTGTCCCTGGGATTCTCCAGGCAAGAACACTGGAGTGGGTTGCCATTTCCTTCTCCAATGTATGAAAGTGAAAAGGGAAAGTGAAGTCGCTCAGTTTTGTCCGACTCTTCGCAACCCCATGGACTGCAGCCTACCAGGCTCCTCTGTCCATGGGATTTTCCAGGCAAGAGGACTAGAGTGGGGTACCATTGCCTTCTCCCAACTGACTCCATAGAAAAGACACTAATGCAGGGAAAGATTGAAAGAAGGAGGACAAGGGGATGACAAAGGATGAGATGATTGGATGGCATCACTGACTTGATGGACATGAGTTTGCACAAGCTCTGGGAGTTGGTAATGGACAGGGAAGCCTGGCTTGCTTCAGTCCATGGGGTCGCGAAGAGTCGGACATGACTGAACTGACTATTCATCTCTCTGTGCATATATAACCACAGAACATAAAAAAAAAAAAAAAAAACAAGAAGAACATAAAACTGAAGGCAGCCAAACCAAATTAAAACACAACAGTGAATCGTATGAAGACATTGACCTCAATGTCTGTTCACTAGAAACACGGTGATTTTACCACTCCCTAGAGATTAGCACAAACAATGCCCAAAAGGTTAGGGAAATAATCTGTATTCCCTTTGGGATTGGGGCTATACACAAAGCCAGGTAGGAATGAAAGAGAGGGGTTTGCTATCCTTGAGTTTTCTGTTGGGATCATTCCCTAGAGACACAAATTTCTGAATATTCCTCAAGTATATTCCTCAAGTATATTCCTCAAGTATAATTTAACTATATGACTGCAAGACAAAGTTCAGTCAGGGATTGATTAGGACTATTTCTCACATAAGGGTTTATGTGTGAGAGGTTTAATTGGTCATATGGTCCCAGGGAGCAGAAATGAGAAACAGGACAAAAATGAGAAGCCAGGACAAGGACATATTAATTAGCCAATAGGGCTACCAATATGAATAACTTGTATTTGACCCTATAGAAACTTCTGATAAAACTTGTAAAATGCTTCTTAGAACAGCAGAGGCAAATTCAAAAGAAAGGGGTGCATTTATTTGTTTGTTCCTACCTTCCTTTTGGGCTTCCACAATGGATCAGTGGTAAAGAATCCTCCTGTGATGCAGGACTTATCAGTTTGATCCCTGGATTGGGAAGATCCCCTGGAAGAGGGTATGGCAACCCACTCCAGTATTCTTGCCTTAAGAATCCCATAGACAGAGGAGCCTGGCAGGCTTCAGTCCATAGCGTCGCAAAGAGTCAGACACAACTGAAGTGGCTGAGCACACACCATTACACCTTCCTTCTAGGTCAAGATTGACTCATAAAGCATTAGCTTCTCTACAATTTCTGGAAGCACCTGTGTGAGGGTCAAGGTAGTTCACAGACTTCCTGACCCCATGTCAGAGAGGCCACAGGTGAGGAAGAGAGGCCTGATCATGTTCACATGCACAAAATTTAAACGGTCACCACAGAAGTGACTGGAATAAGAGATGAAGAGAATTTATATGGTGGACAGAGGTTTTGGACACATTTCCTCCTTCATTAAGGTCATAATATTAAGACAACCAATTAACAAAAATTAATTCCACTGAATATTTTTAAATAGTTAAATCATTTAAGAAGTGGTATTTTTTTAGGAAACTGAAAGCAAATCTCTAGTTTGCATTATTGTATTATCTAATGGGAAAGGGAAGGTTAAATGTATTCTGGGTTTTTCTCCAAAACTGTCCTCTAAGAGCCCCTACATTTTTCAAATTTTCCTTCTAGTTCTTATAATTGAAATTCTAGGAAAATCCCCCACTCTATTTCTGTCCCAAATAATAGATTTAGAAAGCAACAAGATACCATCATTACCCTGATGATCTTCAGCTGTACCATTCATTTCCTCTGGACTCACATGGCACCGAGCCTCTGCTGCCTTTGCAGCCAAGTCCAGAGGAAAGATGAGCTGGCATACTTCCAGATCATTAAAGACAGCAAGTTCTGGCCGGTATGCATGAGAAACACCAAGGGAATTGAAAAGAGGAAGTTTGGGCCTTCTCAAATGAGGTGACTCATATAGACCTGCCTAGTATCAGTCTATTTCTAGATCTCAATCTGCCCAAGCATTTTCAGGCAGCACCTATGAATGTGAATGCCTGTTGTCTTCCCTCATTTAACTTGAACATTCAATGATTCAGTGTTTGCCCAGGAAAACTTCAAACAGACTTATGAGCAGGTGAACCAAACATGGTTATGTTGGTCTGGTGGAAAAAAAAATTAAAATTCCTCAAAAGAAAAAAAAAATGTATTTCTAAAGTATTAATTATAAAGTCTCTATCAAATCCTTTTAAAAAAGTAATTCATAGTAGAATATCCAAATGAGCTGAGATCTTACAGACTCTATTCCCCACCACCACTTTCTCTCTCTAGACAGTGCTGTAATGGGATATATTTAAAGATAGTCCCTCAGAACAGAAATCCTTATAATCAGCCTCAAGTGTTTCCCATGTAAGACTGCTATTTTCTGATATGCCGTGATACATCGCCAAATCATCACTTCTGAGAAAATGGAGCTGCCTTCCGGATATATTTATAAGTGTGTAATACATGTGAGATGAGCACACTTTTTAAAAACACACAAAAAAGTACTTGTCAATTTTTAAATGCACAATTTTTACAGCGTCATAGTAGTATACTGTAGTCACATTTGTCACTAATAGTTTATTTCCCATTAAAATTCATGAGAGAAATAAAACATCAGTGACATTCTTCCCATCAAAATGCATTAACTGACCAGCATTTTTACCATCTGTTTAAATTGCTATTATCTAAGATAACACTAGAGTTCTTTGAATGGTTTTAGAGGCAATGATAATGTTTTTATTATAAGTCTCTGGCACAGAGTTGAGAAAAAAAAAAAAAGGATACTCAGGATTAAACACACAATACTGCAGGAGGCTCCTGAATTCAAGATGGTGTTCAATTTCCTGAAATTTATACACGGTAACTTTTTGAGATCTATGTCCTCTTTAAACTTTCATGATTTTTCACTTTTCAAAAAAGCATATACTGAAACATTAAAAATTCAGCTTATGTGATCTGCATAGATGCTCAATAGTAATGTCTGAGTTATGTATCGTATTTTCTCATCTGTTAATAGATGTGTTAATTTTTGGAGGAAGGCTGTGGAAAGAAGGAGGTTAGAAAAGTTACAGTATATAAGAAGGACTCAGTTACTGCATTTCGCCTCAGGATTTCCAAAAACTAAGGATGCTACATTATTTTTATTATTATTATATTTATACTATTTATATCATTTATAGGAAGATTCATTTACAGTTAAATTGTTGTTTAAAGGCACACTCATGTATGTATGTCATGAACCTCAGTCTATAGGTCATCAGGCACTCTATCTATCAGATGTAGTCCCTTAAATCTATTTCTCACTTCCACTGTATAATCATAAGGGATTTGATTTAGGTCATACCTGAATGGTCTAGTGGTTTTCCCTACTTTCTTCAATTTCAGTCTGAATTTGGCAATAAGGAGTTCATGGTCTGAGCCACAGTCAGCTTCCAGTCTTGTTTTTGTGGACTGTATAGAGCTTCTCCATCTTTGACTGAAAAGAATATAATCAATCTGATTTTGGTGTTGACCACCTGGTGATGTCCATGTGTAGAGTCTTCTCTTGTGTTGCTGGAAGACGGTGTTCGCTGTGACAAGTGCGTTTTCCTGGCAAAACTCTATTAGTCTTTGCCCTGCTTCATTCCGTATTCCAAGGCCAAATTTTCCTTGGAACCCCAGGTGTTCCTTGACTTCCTACTTTTGCATTCCAGTCCCCTATAATGAAAAGGACATCTTTTTTGGGTGTTAGTACTAAAAGGTCTTGTAGGTCTTCATAGAACCATTCAACTTCAGCTTCTTCAGCGTTACTGGTTGGGGCATAGACTTGGATTACTGTGATATTGAATGGTTTGCCTTGGAAATGAATGGAGATCATTCTGTCGTTTTTGAGATTGCATCCAAGTACTGCATTTCGAACTCTTTTGTTGACCAAGATGGCTACTCCATTTCTTCTTAGGGATTCCTGCCCGCAGTTGTAGATATAATGGTCATCTGAGTTAAATTCACCCATTCCAGTCCATTTTAGTTCACTGATGCCTAGAATGTCGACATTCACTCTTGCCATCTCTTGTCTGACCACTTCCAATTTGCCTTGATTCATAGACCTAACATTCCAGGTTCCTATGCAATATTGCTCTTTACACCATTGGACCTTGCTTCTATCACCAGTCACACCCACAACTGGGTATTGTTTTTGCTTTGGCTCCATCCCTTCATTCTTTCTGGAGTTATTTCTCCACTGATCTCCAGTAGCATATTGGGTACCTACCGACCTGGAGAGTTCTTCTTTCAGTATCCTATCATTTTGCCTTTTCATACTGTTCATGGCATTCTCAAGGCAAGAATACTGAAGTGGTTTGCCATTCCCTTCTGCAGTGGACCACATTCTGTCAGACGTCTCCACCATGACCACCCGTCTTGGGTGGCCCCACGGGCGTGGCTTAGTTTCATTGAGTTAGACAAGGCTGTGGTCCTAGTGTGATTAGATTGACTAGTTTTCTGTGAGTATGGTTTCAGTGTGTTTGCCCTCTGATGCCCTCTTGCAACACCTACCGTCTTACTTGGGTTTCTCTTAGCAGTGGCCACAGGACTGGAAAAGGTCTGTTTTTATTCCAATCCCAAAGAAAGGCAATGCCAAAGAATGCTCAAACTACCACACAACTGCACTCATCTCACACACTAGTAAAATAATGCTCAAAATTCTCCAAGCCAGGCTTCAGCAATATGTGAACCGTGAACTTCCAGTTGTTCAAGCTGGTTTTAGAAAAGGCAGAGGAACCAGAGACCAAATTGCCAACATCCACTGGATCATTGAAAAAGCAAGAGAGTTCCAGAAAAACATCTATTTCTGCTTTATTGACTATGCCAAAGCCTTTGACTGTGTGGATCACAATAAACTGTGGAAAATTCGGAAAGAGATGGGAATACCAGACCACCTGACCTGCCTTTTGAGAAATCTGTATGCAAGTCAGGAAGCAACAGTTAGAACTGAACATGGAACAACAGACTGGTTCCAAATAGGAAAAGGAGTATGTCAAGGCTGTATATTGTCACCCTGCTTATTTAACTTATATACAGAGTACATCATGAGAAATGCTGGGCTGGAAGAAACACAAGCTGGAATCAAGACTTCTGGGAGAAATATCAATAACCTCAGATATGCAGATGACACCATCCTTATGGCAGAAAGTGAAGAGGAACTAAAAAGCCTCTTGATGAAGGTGAAAGATGAGAGTGAAAAGGTTGGCTTAAAGCTCAACATTCAGAAAATGAAGATCATGGTATCTGGTCCCATCACTTCATGGGAAATAGATGGGGAAACAGTGGAAACAGTGTCAGACTTTATTTTTATTTTTTTGAGCTCCAAAGTCACTGCAGATGGTGACTGAAGCTATGAAATTAAAAGACACTCCTTGAAAGGAAAGTTATGACCAACCTAGATAGCATATTCGGAGAAGGCAATAACACCCCACTCCAGTACTCTTGCCTGGAAAATCCCATGGATGGAGGAGTCTGGTAGGCTGCAGTCCATGGGGTCGCTAAGAGTCAGAAACGACTGAGCGACTTCACTTTCACTTTTCACTTTCATGCATTGGAGAAGGAAATGGCCTGGAGAATCCCAGGGATGGGGGTGCCTGGTGGTCTGCCGTCTATGGGGTCGGACAAAGTCGGACATGACTGAAGCGACTTAGCAGCAGCAGAAGCAGCAGATAGCATATTGAAAAGCAGAGACATTACTTTGCCAACAAAGTGTCCGTCTAGTCAATGCTATGGTATTTGCAGTGGTCATGTATGGATGTGAGAGGTGGACTGTGAAGAAAGCTGAGCACTGAGAATTGATGCTTTTGAACTGTGGTGTTGGAGAAGACTCTTGAGAGTCCCTTGGACTGCAAGGAGATCCAACCATTCCATTCTAAAGGAGATCAGCCCTGGGATTTCTTTGGAAGGAATGATGCTAAAGCTGAAACTCCAGTACTTTGGCCACCTCATGAGAAGAGTTGACTCATTGGAAAAGACTCTGATGCTGGGAGGGATTGGGGGCAGGAGGAGAAGGGGATGACAGAGGATGAGATGGCTGGTTGGCATCACTGACTCGATGGACATGAGTCTGAGTGAACTCCAGGAGTTGGTGATGGACAGGGAGGCCTGGCGTTCTACGATTCATAGGGTCAAGAAGAGTCGGACACGACTGAGCATCTGAACTGAACATGTATGTATGTGTGTATGTGTGTGTGTGTGTGTATGTATGCATTTACACATACACATATAGTTGCTTTAATATCCACAATATTCCTGATAGAAGAGTAGAAAAAGTATAATTTTACCATTTTTACAGCAAGGTACTTGGTTTCAAAGACATACAACAAACATTCTCAGACTTCTAACTTCTAACCCAATAATGCTTCCTTTACTCTTGCTACTCAAAGTGTGATCTGCAGGGCAGTAGCACCAACATCACCTGGAAGCCTGTTTGGAATGTAGATTGCAGGCTCTAAACCAGACCTACTGTGTCAGAGTCTGCCTTTATTAAGTTCCTCAAATGATTACTCTGAATATCCAAGCTTGAGAAGCACTTTCTTCTGCCACAGAGCCTCCTTCACATGAAGTTTCCATCAAATAATTAAGATTATTTATGGGACACATTCCTTACTCACATTTTATATCTAGTATCTCTAGCTTTATTGTCTGAGAAAAGGAATATTTTAACAGGGTGATGTTTCTTGGTGATATCTCTATCAGTGGGCCATTATTCAAATGCCATGAAGCTTATACAGAGAAGATCTGCTTTCTCAGGTATCAGGTTCAATCTAGGCCAAGTGAACTCTGCTTAGCACGGTTCTGCTCTCTTTCCAACTGAAGCTAAAACTAACAAGGATGAAGTGCATCCAATTAAACAAAGTATATAGGGTTTTAAGACTGGACTTTCCTGGTGGCTCAGTCCGTAAAGCGTCTGTCTAAAATGCAGGAGACCTGGGTTTGATCCCTGGGTCGGGAAGATTCCCTGGAGAAGGCAATGGCAACCCACTCCAGTACTCTTGTCTGGAAAATCCTATGGACAGAGGAGCTTGGTGCAGGTTACTGTCCATGGGGTTGCAAAGAGTTGGGCATGACTGAGTGACTTCACTTTCACTTTTCAAGACTAATATATTATATCATGCACCCAAACTGTTGTATGTACAACTATACGAAGTGGGTTTAATTATTTCTGTTTTACACATCAGGAAACTGAGGCTTATAATTTGTCTGTGGTCACATAGATAGGGGTCCAAAATCACTGCAGATGGTGATTGCAGCTACAAAATTAAAAGACACTTATTCCTTGGAAGGTAAGTTATGACCAACCTAGACAGCATATTGAAAAGCAGAGACATTACTTTGCCAACAAAGGTCTATCTAGTCTAGGCTATGGTTTTTCCAGTAGTTATGTATGGATGTGACAGCTGGACTATGAAGAAAGCTGAGCACTGATGAATTGATGCTTTTGAATTGTGGTGTTGGAGAAGACTCTTGAGAGTTCCTTGGACTGCAAGGAGATCCAACCAGTCCATTATAAAGGAGATCAGTCCTGGATGTTCACTGGAAGGACTGATGCTGAGGCTGAAACTCCAACACTTTGGCCACCTGATGCGAAGAGCTGCCTCATTTGAAAAAGACCCTGATGCTGGGAAAGATTGAGGGTGGGAGAAGAGGGGATGACAGAGGATGAGATGGTTGGATGGCATCACCGACTCAATGGACATGGATTTGGGTAGACTCTGGAGGTTGGTGATGGACAGGGAGGCCTGGCATCCTGCGGTTCATGGGGTCACAGAGTCGGACATGACTGAGTGACTGAATTGAACTGAACTGGTATGTGAAGTCAAATGTATTTGCATCTGATCCCAAAGTCTGTCCTCTTAACCAAAAGGCTACCCAACTTCCTAAATTAAGGTGAGACATTGTTCACTGTGTGGGATGTGTGTGTGTGTGTGTGTGTGTGTGTGTGTGTTTGTGTGTGTTGTTTCAGGAGCAGGGAATGTGGGGAGACATTATATACACTCCAAAAGTCTTATGGTCTTTACTCATCTAGTATTGTACATGTTTATTAACTATGAACTGATATTATATGAATTAATGTCTATTTTCTCTATAATTACTAATATTTGAAATCCATTTCTCTGTATTTTTCCCATTAATATTATAGTACTTACATTATTAAGTATCCCCCTGACTTAACATGATTTGTCTGGATATATTATTTAACCTTGGTGGAGTTGAGTGAGCATAGTCAATAGGCTAGGAATGTTTTCAAACATTTTCTGATAGGTAAAAATATAATTACTGCTATGGACATATCAAAGAAAATGCTATTCCATTATTTCAATACTACATATTTTGATATCTCTAGTGAAGATGGTGAGACCCTACCAAGACAATAAATGTCAATTTCATTTACTCATTCCATAAAATAGGGGTATTTGTGGCTTGCTGATAATGATTTTATTGAGATATCAAGACAAGCAATATATATGAAATGTTCCTATCATTCAATAGAATTTTTTTTTTTTTACCATGTAGACACTGAAAATTTTACCTATGTCTTATGACAAAGTGCACTATGGAACATCGATCACCTAATGTCCGCACCTTTGTACTATTTTTTTCACTGCTTGGGCGACTATTTCCTCAAATTACATATATATATTTTTTTCTCTTTGATTTCAGGACACTGCTTAAATGACAACTGAGAGAGGGACTTCTTTGACAACTGCATGCAAAACAGCAGGCTGTAATACTCTTGATTATTCTTCAAAGTATTTGTCCTGTAATTATTTTCTATTCCTGTATCTGATTTATTATCATGAGTCACCTACCCTAGAACATAAGTTCTACAAGAATAGGAATGTGGATACTTTATTAACCATTCCATAATATCTTCAGACCCTAGAACAGTGGCTTTCAAATGGCAGATTCATAGCAAATGTTTGTAGAATGAATGAATGAACTAAGTTTATGTACAGACATAGGAAAGTGAAAGTCACTCAGTCATGTCCACCTGTTTGTGACCCCCTGGACTGTAGCCTGACAGGCTCCTCTGTCCATGAAATTCTCTAGGCTAGAATACTGGAGTCAGTATTTTTTTTTTTTTTTGCAGGTAGATTTTTTACTGTCTGAGCTACCAGAGAAATCCAAGAGTACTGGAATGGGTAGCCTATCCTGTCTCCAGGGGAATCTTCCTGAGCCAGGAATCAAACCGGGGTCTCCTGGATTGCAGGCAGCTTCTTTACCAGCTGAGCTACCAGGGAAGTCCACGTACAGCCATAGGCAAGGAATTAATAAAAATGGCACTACTACTACTTATATCAGCTAATGTTCTTAATTATATGCCAAGAATTACATGCTTATATTAGCACACTTTCACAACAACCTGTGGGAGTAATATCATTAGCTCTGTTTTCCAGATGAGGAAATTAAAGTTTAGACTAGACTAGATTAAGTTATTGAGTTTAAGTAAGCTCCAGGAGTTGGTGATGGACAGGGAAACCTGGTGTGCTGCAGTCCATGAGGTTGCAAAGAGTTGGACACGACTGAGCGACTGAACTTACAGCTTAGATTAAGTTATTGATTCTCAACCTTGGTTACAAATTAGAATTATCGGGTAACACTAAATATTGGTACTTGACTTTCAGCTTCAGAGTTCTGATTTAAATGCAATCTCTACACTTGTTGTTCAGTTGCTCAGTCATGTCTAATTCTTTGTGACGCCATGGACACAAAGGCACACCAGGCTTCCCTGTCCTTCACTATCTTCCAGAGTTTGCTCAAATTCATATCCATTTAGTCGATGATGTCATCCAACCATCCCTTCGCCTCCTGCCCTCAATCTTTCTCAGAAACAGAAATCTCTACACTAAAAGCAACTGAACTAAAATCTCTAGGACTAGGGACAGGAAATCAGCATTTGTTTTAAAGTTCCCATGTGACTCTAAAGTATAGTCATCATTGAGAATCTGTCACTGGCTTCAACAAATTTACTAAATTGTCCATGGTCACATGGTTAGGAAGTGGTGGAGTGGAAATTCAAACCCAGTTTCTCTGACTTCTACCCAATGCTTCCTCTATATTTTACACAACTACTAAGGTAGAATGTAAGCTTCCCAGATAGTGCTAGTAGTAAAGAACTCACCTGCCAATGCAGGGCATATGAGATATGGGTTCAGTTCCTAGATTGAGAAGATCCCCTGAAGAATGACATGGCAAGCCACTTCATTAGTCTTGCCTGGAGAATCCTATGGACAGAGGACCTGGAAGGCTACAGTCCATAGGGTCGCAAAGAGTTGGACATGACTGAATTGACTTATCATGCATGCAAGAATGCAAGGTAGAATGTATTTTAGCACCTTGTCACCTGCAATACGGGGCTTCCCAGGTGGCGCTGGTGGTAAAGAGTATGCCTGGAAATGTAGAAGACAGAAGAGACGTGGGCTTAATCCCTGGGTCGGCATGATCCCCTGGAGGAGGGCATGGCAACCCACTACAGTATTCTTGCTTGGAGAATCCCATGGACAGAGGAGCCTGGTAGGCTACAGTCTACAGAGTTGCAAAGACTCAGACATGATTAAGTGAACGAGCATGCACTCACACACCACAATATTGCTGTGACTTTGAGACAATAGAGATATATATCACGTATCTATAATTGCATAATTTTAAGGATTATGATGTTCTTACAACCAGTTTAGTTGTCTTAAGTGAAAAAACAAACAAACAAAAAACAGAGAGCATTTACTGTCCCCTGTTGCTCTGTACAGCGTATAGGAGGCTTTATGGAGTACAATATAGACAATTGTATGTTCTATGTTCTGACAATATAGGTGAAAGAACAGGCCCTTAAAACTGTTCCTTCAAAGACTATAATAATGTTTAAAAAAAGCAGAAATGTCTTACAAAAGCACTGAGCTATAACTTGATAAAACCAAATAAGGGAGACTTCCAGTGCTGGTACACTACATTTCAAGTCAAGTCTGAAAACTTAAAAAAAAGAAAAAGTCTCCAGAATATAAAATTTGTTTTTATTTTTTAAAACATGATGCCAAAAGTGTTTTTTTTTCCCCCTACATTGTTAAGTTCTAAGAGATCATAACATTTCCAAGTGTGACAATGCTTTTAAAGATGATAGGCTCAAGAGTGAGAGGTTTGCTTGTGTGAGCAAGACTTTCAGCCAGATATATAGATCAAGATAGCACCACAGCACTGCATTACACAGTGATAAATGACACAGGCTCTGAAGTGAGGAAGACAGGTACATTTACCACCACCACCACCACAAAGAAGTGTATGAAGATAAAGGAGATAAGGTAGAGAGAAATATTAGTATAGCACCTGATTCATATTAAATATTCAACTTTGATTGCTGTTTTAGAGTCATCACGTGCTGCTTTCTAGAATTAAAAAAGATTTGATGCATTGGATGAATTCAAGTAGAATAATTCCACAGAGATAAAAGTCTGTTCATCTTAGTAGCGTTTTCTAATGTATTAATTGCTATGGGAGATATCCAGGAAATTAAGTACTGCATAACTTAGTTGGAAAAGTAAAGGATATGAATGAGAAACACAGTACAACTAGCACATTAAAAGTATTTATGATAAACTAATACTCATCAACACTGGAATGGAATAAATATTAGCAGCATTTGGAAGAAAAAATAATTATTTTGGTTGGAATGAAAAATAAAAGTTTCTTTGATAAGGAATCGCTTAGATACAAATAAAGTGTAGAAAGTCTACACTTTCCATTTATTTGTATTTTCACCTATTCAATATATTTTTACTTAGTGCTTACTTACTTGCCATTCTGTCTTTGAAGTTCTCTGGTGATATAAAGGTAAACAAGACTCATGCAACGTCTGATCATATGGAGTTTACATTCTAATAAGAGATGTCACCAAACAAATGGTTTATTATTTACCTAACACTATAAATACATGATCATTTTAGTTAATGACGTATTGCAGGGAGATACTTTTAAATTTTCATTATTATTTTATTTCCCCAGCTTTACTGAGGTATGATTGACAAATAAAAATTGCATATATTTAGGTTGTACAGCATGATTTTCAAGGTGTAAAACATGATTTAATATATATTTTGAAATAATATTGCAATGAAGCTAATAAACACATTCATCATCTCACAAAGTTACCATATGTTTTGTGTGTGTGGTGAGAACACTTAAGATCTACTCTCTTAGCAACTGTACAGTGTAAAAATAGTTATTAAAGAGCTATTATATAAAAGTTACATAAGTATATAACTAGAGTTAATAACATCACATATGACTAATAAGTATTAAACTACTAAATTATTAACTATAGTCACCATACTTTACATTAGAACTTATCTTATTGAAAAAAGTTTTTAAAGATGAAAGAGGATAATTAATATGAAGTAGGAACATCAGCAAGGGGAGTCTAAAAAGAGAAATTAATGAATAAAATGAATCAAATTACAAGTGCTTTCAGGAAAATTATCCTAGAAAGGGCAAACTCCAAGAATATAATCCTGAGGAGAAAATTAGTTGATTTATTCTACAATCAAAAAAGATCACTTTTCAGAATATTGTGAATAAAGCAGAAAAGAAATGCAGAGAAAGAGGAAAGAAAGTAAGGAATGGGCAGACATAAGATAATGGTCAAAGGTGAACCTGACCATGTCTGGCAATTGCCTGGGACTGGTGCTGAGGGAGAAGAGTTAAGGAGAAATGCCAAGAGTTCGAACCAGAATTATTTCTCCGTTGTGTGTCTTAGTTGCTCAGTCATGTCTGACTCTTTGGACACCATGGACTGTGACCTGCCAAGCTCCTCTGTCCATGGGATTTTCCAGGCAATAATACTGGAGTGCATTGCCAGGGGATCTTCCTGACCCAGGGACGGAACCCAGGTCTCTTGCATTGCAGGCAGACTCTGCCTGAGCCACCAAAACATTCGAGAAAAGGAGACTGTGGAAAACCAAGGTATTTGATTTCAAACAACTCAAACTGAAGATGGTGAGACATCATAGGGGCAAGAATCAGCTGGAGATACAGTGCTTAGATGAAAAGTAGAGGTTAGATAGGTTTTAGAAGTAAAAAACTTACAGGTAATAAATTCCTGAAAAAGCAGAGGATACAAAACAGATGCTTAAACATCAATTACAAGTCAAAGAAAAAATAAGTGCAGAGATCACATCCATTATTGCTCAATGTATCATCTGCAAAAACTAGTCTGATATGTCTGGCATACAGGATACACTAAATCAACCAATGATGTATAAATATTTGTAGACATTAAGATGAATACAATGTATTTCAGTTAGCAGTATAGAAGGAAATCACAATGCCAAGATTTAAGGAGGTAAAAGGGGGAGAGAAGTGAACTAGATGTTTATCTGTCAGGCTCTGTTTTGACTCTACTGATCACATTATCTGACTAATTCATCTTGTGTCTCATCTGATTAAGAACTGAGAAAATCTGTCATTTTGGTAAATAATCTCCCAGATTGATCTGAACATAGGTATTAGTGGATTGATATGTTACTCTCTAGGAAAGGAGGTATTTTGATAGAGAATTACTGAAGATACAATACTTTTGTCTGTGTATATAGGGAAAGAGGAAATAAGAATAGATAGAAAAGTGAGTGAGAAAGGCATAGTAGAGAGTAAGAGAGACAAACACACTCTAACTAAAACATTAAAAGAATAATATGCAGATGCAAGAGGAAATTTTATTTCTATTATTATTGAATCTACAGGCTAAAAAGCAAAAATGCTAACAGGATGGACATTGAGTGGCCCCCACTTTCAGTGATTTATTTATTTATAACAAAATGGAAGATCTCAAGTAAAAATAGATATCGCTTCCTATCCTTATATTTCCCAATCAAATCTATCCAAATACAAATGAATAAATATGAATTATTTTCCTCACTGTTGTGCATAAATCACATTGCAATACAATTTTAAGCAATATTCCAATATTAAATAACTTCATAAGTGTACATTCCTGAAGCACACACACACACAAATAGGAAAAAGCTATCAAGAACACTAGTCACATCCTCCTTAGTGCCTAAGGATGGTGATATTGGAGAAATGATTTCAAAGAAAATGTCCTTTTTATGCTTGAAGAATTCAATTTTCCTGCCAATAATATAATTACGCTTAGTTGCTGATGGCAGTGGATATCTCTTGCTTTTGCATTAATCAAATTTAGCACATGGTATGCATTACTATTTTCACTTGTCACTGTGGTTCTTAAACCCAGATTTATGCTACCTACGAATAAAAGTCTTTTGTTAGAGATTAGTGCTCTAGTGATTATTTTGCTTTTTAACAAAGGGAAATGTTACATTTAGACTTTATTTCTTATTCTACATAATTTTAATAGTGCTTAAATGTCATAAAGCAACATAGTATACACACAACATTTAGTGCAACATTAAGATAAAATAAAAGTAAAGTGAGTAAAATTTATAACATTTATATACACACATAAAACAGATAATATATGTATAAACATGTACATAAACATATGCATGTGTACATTCATGCATACACACATACAAATATTATTAATGGTAACTGCATGCAAAATTACAGAAAAAAAGGCAACATTTTGATAAAATCATATTATGCCTTACTACTATTTCATCACACATGAGATAATATGATAACTATAAGAAGACATCATATTTTCTTTCATAAAACATTACATCCTTGGCTATTGGACAACATTATGGGAAATCCAAGAAGACAAAAATTGAAACATTGTTTTTAATGTTTTGTATCATTATTGTGTAATATGCAAAGTTTCAATTACTAACTCTACATAAATCTTCAAAGTGAGCAACAACATTAGTAAGATAAAAGAACTTAATTTCAATTTAACATACACTGAGCTCACAGTTTAGATAAACATGTAACATTCTTTAAAATATAAGAATGCAAAACTTTTGAATCCTAGTCCCAGTGCATTATATGGTCCAAGTGTACTCCTACTTCAGCACTCTCATCTACCTTATAACAATCAGAATACGAATCTTAAAATCCTTTTGGACTATGAGGAACCTAAGAATTTTGCCTCTTCACTTACTAAACACTGATACAGAAACATACCATTCTTAGCCCTGTTCTCAGATACCTGAGTAAACTCAATTTATCAGATTGTTCTATGTCATTTGAGAAAATACTGAATCTGACTGATCAAAAGCATATACACAGAAATTTATATTTTACATTGATATTTAAAGCAATGATTCTTCTAAGCCTTTTAGTCTTTAAAATTCTTTTAAAAAATCAGTAAAGATCTCTTACTATATATTTTTCTTTATCCATACTCACTTAACCCAAAATTTTGTTCAACTGTCTATTGGATCTATATCTATATTTACATTTATGGATAGATATTCTGATCAACTTCAGCATCTAAAACAATTATTGGCTGATATTCAGTTCATTGATCAGCATACCTTGCATTAGGTATGGAAAGTTGTAATGTTTACTGAAATAAGTTATAATAACTCCATATTTGTAGCTATTTTCTATTTTGTCTCAAATGATAACAGTGGCTACAGCTTTCAAATTACTGCATTAGTAACACTTTCTCTGTGTCTATGGATTAGAAAATGATTAATCTACTTTAGAGCTATTACGTAGTCATGGTCCATGACTCACAGCAGGTGGCTGAGGAAAAATTTAGTGCACTCAGGATCAAGGAAGTTTTTTTTCTCGACTGTTAAGAGACAATTCTCCATGGGTCTCTTACGGATCTGCATTTCCTGCATGTGGAACCATTTGTTCTGGACTATTTTTTAGAATGCTTATATAGCAAGACAGTCTTAGGAGGGAGACCATGTTTCTCAAATTATAAGAGTTCCTTACAATTTTTGAAGACAGGTATATATCTCTCTCCAAGGCAATGGGGCTTAACAATTGCCCTTTTAAAAAAGATTGGAATTCCCTAAACTCACTGTTCCTCCTTTGTAATGCACACCATGTGCAGCTGATGTCTTGTCCTCTTCATTGGGGCATATAGAAATTGAGGCTCAAGGAAGTGGCATGAAAGCTGATATTTTAGGTATCCTCATTGTTACGAGAAATAAACTGTTGCATAGGCATCATTTGACTTCTGCCACCATCCATGAATCTGTAGAAGTCTAACTTTTTTAAATTTGCAAGGACGGTAAAAGCTCACATATTTTTTTGATAGTTTTTGATAGTTTGGGCTATGAAGATGAGATGCTGACAAAGAAAAGGATTTCTAGAAGAGGAAGCATGACAGGAAAGAAGTCTCTAGGAATCAATGGCAAACAAATTGATCAAACTGAATGGTCTACTGGGCAATAAACTGTCATCTATTTTGTCATCTGTCAATGAGGAGGCATTGGGGAGGGGGTCTGCAGTTTGCATATTTTAAAATAAGATCAAAGACAGCTGTGCTAATAGAATGCTGGTATGTGAACTCTCTTCTACATAGGGAAATTTCTCAACAGCCTGGCAGTTATTCTCAGGTGCACATCATACTAACAACTATTATTAACATTTGTATTCGGGGGAGGGGGCAGAAGTTGCTACCCATTTTCAGAGAAGTTTTAGAGATGATTACACTGAGTTAAATAGGTGAATTTATGATGACTAAAGGAAGAAAACTGGAGAAAGAAATGGCAGCCCACTTCCATATTCTTGCCTGGGAAATCCCATGGACAGATGAACCTTGCGACTACAGTCTACAGGGTTGAAAGAGCTGGACACCACTGAGTGACTGAGCACATGCACACACACACACACAAAGAAATCAGACTGATTGTTAGAACTTTGGTTCACCTCAGAGGTGAGAGGGCAGGGGGAATAATGCTTGATAAGGAAGAATGACAATGGCAGGACCATCTAATGACTTACACCCTTATGCAATGTATAATGCCAACCACAGATTTGGAGATAACTTTAAAAACAGTGCCAGACTTCATTTTGGGGGGCTCCAGAATCACTGCAGATGATGATTGCAGTCATGTAATTAAAAGACACTTACTCCTTGGAAGGAAAGTTTTGACCAACCTAGATAGCATATTCAAAAGCACAGACATTACTTTGACAACAAAGGTCCGTCTAGTCAAGGCTATGGTTTTCCCAGTGGTCGTGTATGGATGTGAGAGTTGGACTGTGAAGAAGGCTGAGTGCTAAAGAATTGATGCTTTTGAACTGTGGTATTGGAGAAGACTCTTGAGAGTCCCTTGGACTGCTAGGAGATCCAACCAGTCCATTCTAAAGGAGATCAGTCCTGGGTGTTCATTGGAAGGACTGATGCTAAAGCTGAAACTCCAGTACTTTGGCCACCTCATGTGAAGAGTTGACTCATTGGAAAAGACTCTGATTCTGGGAGGGATTGGGAGCAGGAGGAGAAGGGGACGACAGAGGATGAGATGGCTGGATGGCATCACCGACTCGATGGACATGTAATTCATGGAGTCGCAAAGAGTCGGACACGACTGAGCGACTGAACTGAATTGAAGTGAACTTAAAAGGTCTAATTTTTGGCAAATTTTGGCAAAGGATTCTAGCTCCTCTAACAGAATATTGGTTGTCTTCAGGACATTTTATTGAGACAAATTCACAGGGGAAATATAAGTAAGCACTGGCTAACACCCAGGCTTGTAGTATCCCAGATTGATTCCTGATAAAGTTGACCTATTGAAGGGTGAAAAAGTAACTCAAAGATATCTTAAAAAAAAAAAAAAAATTGTTGAAGGCAGCTACTGTACTACACAAAACTGAAGGTAAATTCATCTTTGCTTTCCAGCATGAAGTCACTCTCCCCTGCTTCCTTCCCTTCCTCTGACAACCTGATCTCAGCTACTTTAAAGAGAAGAAAGATTAAGGGTGGGACTAATGTATCCCTGGCCGTCAGTGGGACCAAAAGCCACACTCAGCTCTCCAGATATGCTGGAGAATTTAGGAGACAGGAGAGATTTCAACTTTTATGACTCAGACAAAGCACCAAAGTCACCATTCTAGTCAGTCTTGTGGAATATTAAATGCCCAAATCAAATTGAGTTTGAGTAGAGTTCACAATGGACAATGGAAACTAATGTGACCCATGTATTTGTAAATTAAATGTCCACTTTTAAATGATGGATGTATCTAACAAGCCATAACAAGGAAAATTAGGAAATAATTGTAACAATAAAAATGAGAATTCATCAGAATTTGTTGCACGCATCTGAAGCTGTTCAATGCAGCTAAATACACTGTGGAATTTTGAATAAAGTATGAAAACAAATAATGGACATAAAATTTTATGCAATTTGAACAACATTTGTACTTTAGTTAGTATTAATATATCACATGTTAATTTCCTATTTTTTTTACAACATAGTATTTCTTTATATCCTCAACATCCAATTAGATGTTTCCAGCTTCATTCATTGTTTTAAATTACTAAAGTAACAAGCTTCCTAGACTCTTATATTAGAAGCCAGAATAAACTGAACTATATCAAAGATTTGAAAGAATATCTAGGCAGGTTGATAAGAAGTCCGGAGTTCCCCAAGGAGAGAGGAGTCTGGGGTTCTAGAAGAGAAGATAGGAGTCTGGAAGTCTCAAGGGGAGGAAAGGACAAACACTTTTTTTTTTTTTCCTCTACATTTCTTAGTCTTAGTCACATAAAACGTTTTTATCTTTAAGCCTCCAACTGATGATTACACAACAAACAACTCAGTTTAAACTCTGTGCTAAGGATGATATAACAACAATGTATCCTGCGTCAGGACAGTTTCTGCTTCATGAAAACCTTCTGGCTAATCCTGTTATCTTGAGATGTAAATTATAATAGTGGGTCTAGTAAGATCTTTACAACCTCCAGACATTCTTTTGATTCATTGTAGTACCTAATTAAAAAGTATATAACTCCCTTGCTAACACTAGTGAGGTGGCACTCTTTCTGCCCTCTTCTGATGTCTGTGTCAGAAGCTTTCTCTATCTGTTTTCAGTTCAGTTTAGTCCATAGTAGTGTCCAACTCTTTGCGACCCTATGAACTGCAGCACGCCAGGCCTCCCTGTCCATCACCAGCTCCCGGAGTTCACTCACACTCACGTCCATCGAGTCAGTGATGCCATCCAGCCATCTCATTCTCTGCCATCCCCTTCTCCTCCTGCCCCCAATCCCTCCCAGCATCAGAGTCTTTTCCAATGAGTCAACTCTTCACATGAGTTGGACAAAGTACTGGAGTTTCAGCTTTAGCATCAGTCCTTCCAAAGAACATCCGGGACTGATCTCCTTCAGAATGGACTGGTTGGATCTCCTTGCAGTCCAAGGGACTCTCAAGAGTCTTCTCCAACACCACACTTCAAAAGCATCAATTCTTCAGCGCTCAGCCTTCTTCACAGTCCAACTCTCACATCCATACACGACCACTGGGAAAACCATAGCCTTGACTAGAGGGACCTTTGTTGTCAAAGTAATGTCTCTACTTTTGAATATGCTATCTAGGTTGGTCATAACTTTCCTTCCAAGGAGTGAGCCTCTTTTAATTTCTTGGCTGCAGTCACCATCTGCAGTGATTTTGGAGCCCAGAAAAATAAAGTCTGACACTGTTTCCACTGTTTCCCCATCTATTTCCCATGAAGCGATGGGACCAGATGCCATGATCTCAGTTTTCTGAATATTGGGCTTTAAGCCAACTTTTTCACTCTCCTCTTTCACTTTCATCAAGAGGTTTTTTAGTTCCTCTTCACTTTCTGCCATAAGGGTGGTGTCATCTGCATATCTGAGGTTATTGATATTCCTCCTGACAATCTTGATTGCAGCTTGTGCTTCTTCCAGCCCAGCGTTTCTTATAATGTACTCTGCATAGAAGTTAAATAAGCATGGTGACAATATACAGCCTTGACGAACTCCTTTTCCTATTTGGAACCAGTCTGTTGTTCCATGTCCAGTTCTAACTGTTTCTTTCTGACTTGCATACAGGTTTCTCAAAAGGCAGGTCAGGTGGTCTGGTATTCCCATCTCTTTCCGAATTTTCCACAGTTTATTGTGATCCACACAGTCAAAGGCTTTGGCATAGTCAATAAAGCAGAAATCGATGTTTTGCTGGAACTCTCTTGCTTTTTCGATGACACAATGGATGTTGGCAATTTGATCTCTGGTTCCTCTGCCTTTTCTAAAACCAGCTTGAACATCAGGAAGTTCACAGTTCACGTATTGCTGAAGCCTGGCTTGCAGAATTTTGTGCATTACTTTACTAGCATGTGAGATGAGTGCAATTGTGTGGTAGTTTGAGATTCTCTGGCATTGTCTTTCTTTGGGATTGGAATTAACACTGACCTTTTCCCATCCTGTGGCCACTGCTGAGTTTTCCAACTTTGCTGGCGTATTGAGTGCAGCACTTTCACAGCATCATCTTTTAGGATTTGAAATTAGTTCAACTGGAATTCCATCACCTACACTAGCTTTGTTCGTAGTGATGCTAAGGCCCACTTGATTTCACATTCCAGGATGTCTGGCTCTATGTGAGTAAATACACCATCGTGATTATCTGGGTCATGAAGATCTTTTTTGTATACTTCTTCTGTGCATTCTTGGCACCTCTTCTTAATATCTTCTGCTTCTGTTAGGTCCATACCATATCTGTCCTTTATCAAACCCATCTTTGCATGAAATGTTCCCTTGGTATCTCTAATTTTCTTGAAGAGATCTCTAGTCTTTCCCATTCTGTTGTTTTCCTCTATTTCTTTGCACTGATTTGTGAGGAAGGCTTTCTTATCTCTCCTTGCTATTCTTTGAAACTCTGCATTCAGATGCTTATATCTTTTCTTTTCTCCTTTGCTTTTGAATTCTATTCTTTTCACAGCTAATTGTAAGGCCTCCTCAAACAGGCATTTGCTTTTTTGCATTTCTTTTCCATGAGGATGGTCTTAATCCCTGTCTCCTATACAATGTCATGAACCTCCGTCCATAGTTCATCAGGCACTGTATCTATCAGATCTAGTCCCTTAAATCTATATCACACTTCCACTGTATAATCATAAGGGATTTGATTTAGGTCATACCTGAATGGTCTAGTGGTTTTCCCTACTTTCTTCAATCTAAGTCTGAATTTGGCAATAAGGAGTTCATGATCTGAGCCACAGTCATCTCCTGGTCTTGCTTTTGTTGACTGTATAGAGCTTCTCCATCTTTGGCTGCAAAGAATATATTCAATCTGATTTCGGTGTTGAGCACCTGTTGACGTCCATGTGTAGAGTCTTCTCTTGTGTTGTTGGAAGAGGGTGTTTGCTATGACCAGTGTGTTCTCTTGGCAAAACTCTGTTAGCCTTTGTCCTGTTTCATTCCATACTCCAAGGTCAAATTTGCCTGTTGCTACAGGTGTTTCTTGACTTCCTACTTTTGCATTCCAGTCCCCAATAATAAAAATGACATTTTTGGGGGTGTTTGTTCTATAATGTATTATAGGTCTTCACAGAACCGTTCAACTTCAGCTTCTTCAGTGTTACTGGTTGGGACATAGGCTTGGATTACTGTGATATTGAATCGTTTGCCTTGGAAACGAACAGAGATCATTCTGTCATTTTTTAGATGGCATCCAAGTACTTAATTTTCTTGGATGACCATGACTCTTGTTGACCATGATGGCTTCTCCATTTCTTCTTGGATGACCATGACTCCTGTTGACCATGATGGCTTCTCCATTTCTTCTTAGGGATTCCTGCTCACAGTAGTAGATATAATGGTCATCTGAGTTAAATTCACCCATTCCAGTCCATTTTAGGTTGCTGATTCCTAGAATGTCAACGTTCACTCTTGCCATCTCCTGTTTGACCACTTCCAGTTTGCCTTGATTCATGGACCTAACAGTCCAGGTTCTTATGAAGTATTGCTCTTTACAGCATCGGACCTTGCTTCTATCACCAGTTCCATCCACAACTGGGTATTGTTTTTGTTTTGGCTCCATCCCTTCATTCTTTCTGGAGTTATTTCTCCACTGATCTCCAGTAGCATACTGGGTACCTACCGACCCGGGGAGTTCTTCTTTCAGTATCCTATCATTTTGCCTTTTCATACTGTTCATGGGGTTCTCAAGGCAAGAATACTGAAGTGGTTTGCCATTCCCTTGTCCAGTGGACCACATTCTGTCAGACCTCTCCACCATGTCCCATCCATCTTGGGTGGCCCCATATGTAAGCACAGGAGGGCAGAGAGGAGCTATTCCACATTCAAGGTCAGGATGGGTGGCTGTGAGGACATACCCCTCGTTCAAGGTAAGAGAAACACAAGTAAGATGGTAGGTGTTGTGAGAGGGCATCAGAGGGCAGACACACTGAAACCATAATCACAGAAAACTAGCCAATCTGATCACACAGACCACAGCCTTGTCTAACTATTGGATGGTATTGTTGACTCAATGGACATAAGTTTGAGTAAACCCCAGGAGTTGGTGATGGACAGGAAGGCCTGGCATGCTGTAGTCAATGGGGCGCAAAGAGTCAGACATGACTGAGTGACTGAACTGAACTGACTGATATATAACTTTGTATTTTCCAAGTCTCCTGTAAATGTGTTATCATACTTTCATAATTAAAAATAAATAAATAAATTTTAAAGACACCAAAATTAACGACTCTTTTGAGCTATGTCTGTAACTAATAGCCTCAGGCAAAGGAAGGCCCTGTCAGAGGCAAGGCTACCAGGTAGAGTACTTTTGAAAACCAGCTGTTAACTTTTTTATTCAGTCCTTGTAAAATATGAATGCCTGATCCATCAAATTACTATGACTCATCAACTTGCTATTCCATTTTGGGTGAGTCAACTTGGATTTACTTTTTAACAAGGTAAGTAATAAGCCTTACTTGCCAAATGGAAATGGCATTTTAAAAAATGCATCCAGCCTGGCCTCAAAGACATGTAAGTTTTATAGGTAAAAGTGACAGCTTGTTCTTTTGGTGGAAACTTTATTTCCTACTCCACTCTTTCAAGCAATGTGTCTTGTTTCATGTACCATCAATTCAGAGTTTGCTCTAAATACATTGGCCTGATTCCACTGCGGTACTTCCCAGTGGGCTGTGGCTGTTCAAACTCAGTTTGTTGTTGTTGTCCTTTAGTTGCTCAGCTGTGTCTGACCCTGTGACCCCATGGACTGTAGCCCACCAGGCTCCTCTGTCCATCAGATTTCCCAAGGATACTGGAATAGGTTGCAATTTTCTTCTCCAGGGGATCTTCCTGACTCAGGGATCGAACCCGAGTCTCCTGCATTGGCAGGTGGATTGTTTATTTCTGAGCAAGTCCTCAAACAAGCATCATTGTGTAAAATCTAAAACAGACATTGCCTCTGTACTCAATAAGCAGAAGTCAAGGGCATTGACAAATCTCAGATCAAGATGTCCTTGATGAACCTTATATATTTACTGATACTTGGATTGTTGTCAATAGCCTAACTGTGTAATCTGCCACTTGGAAAACTACAGATTAGTCAATAAAAGACAATCCCTTTGGAGCTATGAAATGTGAAAAAAAAATGGAGCTGATAGATAAGCCATGTGAGTCAATGCAGATGTCTATGTCAAGGGTCCATTTTCTAATGAGACATACTGGAATCAGATTGCTGATCAAGCCTGGACTATCCAAACTGCCTAGTTTCATTGAGTTAGACAAGGCTGTGGTCCTAGTGTGATTAGATTGACTAGTTTTCTGTGAGTATGGTTTCAGTGTGTTTGCACTCTGATGCCCTCTTGCAACACCTACCGTCTTGCATAAACTGTGGAAAATTCTGAAAGAGATGGGAATACCAGACCACCTGATTTGCCTCTTGAGAAATTTGTATGCAGGTCAGGAAGCAATAGTTAGAACTGGACATGGAACAACAGACTGGTTCCAATTAGGAAAAGGAGTTTGTCAAGGCTGTATATTGTCACCCTGTTAATTTAACTCATATGCAGAGTACATCATGAGAAACGCTGGACTGGAAGAAACACAAGCTGGAATCAAGATTGCCGGAAGAAATATCAATAACCTCAGATATGCAGATGACACCACCCTTATGGCAGAAAGTGAAGAGGAACTAAAAAGCCTCTTGATGAAAGTGAAAGAGAAGAGTGAAAAAGTTGGCTTAAAGCTCAACATTCAGAAAACGAAGATCATGGCATCTGGTCCCATCACTTCATGGGAAATAGATGGGGAAACAGTGGAAACAGTGTCAGACTATTTTTCTGGGCTCCAAAATCACTGCAGATGGTGACTGCAGTCATGAAATTAAAAGATGCTTACTCCTTGGAAGGAAAGTTATGACCAACCTAGATAGCATATTCAAAAGCAGAGACATTACTTTGCCAACAAAGGTCCATCTAGTCAAGGCTATGGTTTTTCCTGTGGTCATGTATGGATGTGAGAGTTGGACTGTGAAGAAGGCTGAGTGCCGAAGAATTGATGCTTTTGACTGTGGTGTTGGAAAAGACTCTTGAGAGTCCCTTGGACTGCAAGGAGATCCAACCAGTCCATTCTGAAGGAGATCAGCCCTGGGATTTCATTGGAAGGACTGATGCTAAAGCTGAAACTCCAGTACTTTAGCCACCTCATGCGAAGAGTTGACTCATTGGAAAAGACTCTGATGCTGGGAGGGATTGGGGGCAAGAGGAGAAGGGGATGACAGAGGATGAGATGGCTGGTTGGCATCACTGACTCGATGGACGTGAGTCTGGATGAACTCCGGGAGTTGGTGATGGACAGGGAGGCCTGGTGTGCTGTGATTCATGGGGTCTCATAGAGTCGGACACAACTGAGCGACTGATCTGATCTGATCTGATCTGATCCAAACTGCCATCATTGCTGCCTAGATCTGTCTTCCTAATAGACGGCAATGCATACTGTTATAAACTGGACACAAAGCAAAGGATTCTGTATATTTTGTACAGATAAGACTACCAAATATCACATTTGTTATTCCTGTCAGAAGATGTCCCATTTGTCTTTTGGTAAGGGAAATCACTTTGCATGAGTCATATTCCTCCCTGCTCCTTGCAGATTGACTCCATTGAAACTTTAGCCTCAACTCTGAGTTATCAGTAATCTTTAGTGCTTTATAAGTGTTTGGCAATTTTCCACTTGCTGATCCAGTGTGATGAGACAAATCCAGACATACTCTTGAGCTCTTAAAACAACACCTTGTCATGTGTTTGGCTTTCAGGACCATTTCATTCTGAATGTATTTAAATTATTATCACAGAAGCCACTCAAATATGGGCTGATGGCAACAGTGTTTGGTGGGGGACTTCCCTGGTCATCCAGTGGTTAAGAATCTGCCTGCCAATGAAGGGGACATGGGTTCAATCCCTGGTCCAGGAAGGTCCCACATGCCATGGAGCAACCAAGTCAGTGCACCACAACTACTGAGCCAATGCTCTGCAACAAGAGAATACTCCTTGCTCACCACACTAAAGAAAGCTTGAGTGCAACAAATAAGACCCAGTACAGCCATAAAACAATTTTTTTAAAGAGTATTTGATGGACTTTTCATGTTTTCTACCACCCACAAGCATCTAGAATTATTGAGTGTTGAAACAGACTCTACAGAAATAAGCAAAAAAAAAAAAAAAAAAAATTCTAACTCTACTTATTCTTCCCCCCTTTTTTCTGGTCTACAAATATCTCAAAGACAGTTTGGTCATTGAATGAACCCATCTCAGAAAGGGCTAATTGTTTCTAAGCTACTTCTTGGGTAGTGGTAAAAGAGCTGGGGCACATACAGATCTATTTTGCAAATCTGAGATTCTACCTTGACCATTCCAAGTGCAGAACACTTTGTCTTTCTTTCCCTAACAGTAGATACATCTCTGCTTGCTTTGTATACTCCATATAGTTTTGGCAGTTTGGGTGAAAAATGGCTTAGGAGATGACAACTTGTCTCTACTTTAGTGACCTATATTCTTTTTTTGGATTGACATAATCCTAGATTTAAGGATAACTGTCATTTGAATCTGTACAAAATGATCACCAAGTCCCTCTACAGAGGCCCACAGTGACAAATGTGGGGAAATATAAGGTCCCTGTAAGTTGTATAAAAATGTTTGTTATACTTTTATCTGACATATTTGAATTAAATATCTATACAAGAATACATGATAACTGGAGAAAATGTGGAGTTATCACTCCTGGAATAGGACACACTGTTTTTGTGGTAGTGAACAGGGAATAAGATTCTGGCATAGTGAACTAGGGGTATGAAGGAAGGAGGAACATTAATGATTTTGCTTTCCAGAGTCACTCCCAGAGACTTTTCAAGGGAAGTATCTTGGTGTGGCCTTCGTAAATGGTTGAGTCCATAAATTTCACTTATGATAGATCTGCCATCTCCTGCCAGGTGTCTTTGACAATGGTTTGATTGTGGTTGTTGTTAACTTTACTAAGAGGACTATGGGAACAATAGGAGATGACCCTACCTTCTACCCCTCCCAGATAAAACATCTGTTTATACCTCCATATATTCACTCCACATCTACTCTTACAGTTTTCCATGGGGTAGACAAATACCAAACTGCTGGTAGCATAGAAAAACAGGAGAGACTGTCATTCTATAAACAAGGGTAAGCCCAATTATCTGAACTTAACTGAGAAACCTAAATTTTACCAACCATCTGGTGGCACTTTGAAGATATACTCAATCTGTGTCCCATGAGTGATATATGTCTTCCTTGTAGGGTGTGGGCAACAATTTCAAACAGCACTTTCTTTCCAGGGGGAAGATGTATGCTTAGGGACTGTTCTTGTGTTGAAGATGTGTGTTGCCAAGTCTTTTTTCTCAAAATATGGTGACAGCTGCTTTAGGGGTATTAATAAGAGAAATTTAATGTAGCCATTCGTAAAGAAAGGCACTGCCAAAGAATGTTCAAATTACCAGAAACTGTACTCATCTCACACGACAGCAAAGTAATGCTCAAAATTCTCCAAGCTAAGCCTCAACAGTATGTGAACTGAGAACCTTCAAATGTTCAAGCTGGATTTACAAAAGGCAGAGGAACCAAAGATCAAGTTGCCAATATCCACTGTACCATAGAAAAAACAACATAGTAGTTCCAGAAAAACATCTACTTCTGCTTTATTGACCACACCAAATTCTTTGACTGTGTGAATCAAGACAAACTGTTTCTTAAAGAAATGGGAATACCAGACCACCTTACCCATTTCCAGAGAAATCTTTATGCAGGTCAAGAAGCCACAGTTAGAACTGGACATGGAGCAACATGGGAACAACAACAAATTGGGAAAGGAGTATGTCAAGGCTGTATATCATCACCCTGTTTATTTAACTTATATACAGAGTACATCATGCAAAATGCCAGGCTGGATGAAGCACAAGCTGGAATCAAGATTGCCTGGAGAAATATCAATAACCTCAGATATGCAGATGACATCATCCTTATGGCAGAAAGTGAAGAACAACTTAAAAGCCTCTTGATGAAAGTGAAAGAGGAGAGTGAAAAAGTTGGCTTAAAATTCAACATTCAAACCACAGAGACCATGGCATTCAGTCCCATCACTTCATGGCAAATAGATGGGGAAACAATGGAAATAGTGAGAGTCTTTATTTTGGGGGGCTCTAAAATCACTGCAGATTGTGATTTCAGCCATTAAATTAAGAGACACTTGCTCCTTGGAAGAAAACCTATGACCAACTTAGACAGCATATTAAAAAAGCAGAGATATTACTTTACCAACAAAGGTCTGTGTTAGGTAGTTAGAATAGGAAACAGGAGTCCAAAATGGCAGTGGCTAAAAGACAAGGAAGGGAAAAGCCCACAAAAATAGAACAAAGGAAGGTCAAAGAAGGTCCGAGGACTGGAGTGAGGACTTCAGGTAGAACAAACAACACTCCTGGCTAGCCCAATTTGCAAAGGGCAGGCCCAGGGGGAGGGAAACCATATAAAAAGAGGAGCTCAAGGGCTTTCTCTTTCTCTCTCTCCCACGCGCTGGCATGCTTCTCCACTCTCTTCACATCTTTGGGTTGTCATGCCCTCACGCTTTGAGGATGGATTCTCCTGCTATCTTCTAAATAAAATAGAGCTGTAACACTGATTTGTCTAAGAGCTATAACACGGTTTGTCCAAGACCCGAGAAATGTGATGCACTGAGGATTTTAATGTCTATTGCTCCAAATCTTTGTTGTGATGAGACAGAACCGAGGAGCATACACTCGCCTGACCATATCTACGGTTTTTCCAGTAGTCATGTATGGATGTGAGAGTTAGCCTATAACGAAAGCTGAGCACCAAAGAATGGATGCTTTTGAACTGTGGTGTTGGATAAGACTCTTTAGAGTCCCTTAGACTGCAAGGAGATCCAACCAGTCAATCCTAAAGGAAATCAGTCCTGAATATTCATTGGAAGGACTGATGTTGAAGCTGAAACTCCAAAACTTTGGCCATCTGATGCAAACAGCTGACTCATTTGAAAAGACCCTGATGCTGGGCAAGATTGAAGGTGGGAGGAGAAGGGGATGACAAAGAATGAGATGGTTGGATGGCATCATCGACTTGATGGAAATGAGTTTCAGTAAGCTTCAGGAGTTGGTGATGGGAGGGAAGCCTGGCATGCTGCAGTCCATGGGGTCACAAAGAGTTGGACACAACTAAGCAATTGAACTGAACTGGACTGAATGTAGCCATAAAATAAGTATAGAGATCTCACCATTTAGGGTTACCTCGCCTACTTGGGGGAGCTACTGATACTAGCTGAAGTGATCAGTGACATCACCTATGTTCTGGAAGGCACTCAGGTAAGCCTCAACTTACTGGCCAGGGTTGTGAGTGATGGTAGAATTCCTCGATATATTTACCTTATGGGCGGAGGCAATTGTTAACACATTTCATAGTATTTGGATTAATGCATTGACATAAGCGCAAAGATCAATAAAGAAATGGAAGGAGAAATCCACCTGGATTTCTAAAGTAGACACTGATGGTTGATACAATTTGTTCTGTTAGTTGAGTCTGGGTCTCTGGAGGCTGGCCTCATTTTATGGTTTGGAGTCCTGTTGATAATAATCTTAATTAAATGTTGTATGATGAAAAATGAAAAGATTTGTTTCCAGCCTCTGGCATTCAAATTAATCAGAGTGTCTGACTAATGGGAATTCTCATGGGGAAATATACTAGGAGCCGAGACATAGAAATAAGGGGTAGATACTGTCAGGAGGCAATTCTCCACGGGTCTATGATAGTCCTAGCAAGCACAGAACTAACTGCTTTTGTTCTCAAACATCTTTTTAAGGCAGTTTGTATACTGAGTAGCACTAGAAGATAAGTCAAGGGCAGAGCAGAAGTTAAGTTTACTTTCAGCTGGGAAATAGTGTTTCTCTCTAGAACAAAGGATTAGGCATGCCCATTATAAAGTATTTGGATTCCCTATGTTTAGGGTGCCTTTCCTATAATGCAGCTCATTGCATGAGCAGCTGTTATCTAAAGCTCTTCATGTGCTCCTGTGGGGACTAGGGCTCAGAGAAGTGGCAGCAATGCCAATTCTCTGGCTAATATACTTGTGAGTAGTAAAGTATCCTTTGTCTCTGACCTAGGGGTCTTTTGACTTCTGGTAAATATGGCAACCTAACTTGTTAACTTGAAAGTATGGTAAAATATCAGACCTTTCCTAGCTCTTTGCACATTTGTCTGGCAATCCTTTTATGGCATGCACTGAGTCCACAGGCTTAAAAAGAATAACAACAGCCTACATCACAAGTAATGCATAAAGTAATGCCATTATCTTCATTATAACCACCATGGTTTGGCCTCAGGTCAAGTAACAGGGAGGGAACACAGCCCTGCCCATCAATAGAAAATGTGATTTACCAAGCACGGCCATTCTCAGAACAAGACCCAGTCCAGTTTACCCTTAGTCAGTCTCTTCCACCAGGAAGCTTCCATAAGCCTCTTTTTCTTCTCCATCAGAGGGCAGACAGACAGAAAACCACAATCACAGAAAACTAACCAGTCTGATGACATAGACCACAGCCTTGTCTAACTCAATGAAACTATGAGCTATGCCGTGTAGGGCCACCCAAGATGTACAGGTCATGGTGGATAGTTCTGACAAAATGTGGTCCACTGGAGAAGGGAATGACAAACCACTTCAGTATTCTTGACATGAGAACCCCATGAAAAGTATCAAAAGGCTAAAAGATAGGACACTGAAAAATGAACTCCCCAGGTTGGTGGTGCCCAATATGCTACTGGAGATCAGAGTAGAAATAACTCCAAAAATAATGAAGAGTCAGAGCCAACACCCAGTTGTGAATGTGACTAGTGATGGAAGCAAAGTTCGATGCTGTAAAGGGAAATATTTCATAGAAACCTGTAATGTTAGATCCATGAATCAAGGAAAATTGGAAGTGGACATGGCAACAGTGAACAGGACATGGCAAGAGTGAACATCAACATTTTAGGAAGCTGTGAACTAAAATGGACTGGAATGAGTGAATTTAAATCAGATGACCATTATATCTATTACTGTGGGCAGGAATCCATTAGAAGAAATTGAATAGCCATCATAGTCAACAAAAGAGTTGGAAATGCAGTTCAGTTTAGTTCAGTTCAGTTGTTCAGTCCTGTCCGACTCTGGGATCCCATGAACCACATCTCGCCAGGCCGCTCTGTCCATCACGAACTCGAGGAGCCTACTCAAACTCATATCCATTGAGTCAGTGATGCCATCCAACCACCTCACCCTCTGTCATCCCCTTCTCCTCCTGCCTCCAATCCCTCCCAGCATCAGCGTCTTTTCCAATGAGTCAACCCTTCTCATGAGGTGGCCAAAGTATTGGAGTTTCAGCTTTAGCATCAGTCCTTCCAATGAAAACCCAGGACTGATGTCCTTTAGAATGGACTGGTTGGATCTCCTTGCAGTCCAAGGGACTCTCAAGAGTCTTCTCCAACCCCACAGTTCAAAAGCATCTGTTCTTTGGCACTCAGCTTTCTTTATAGTCCAACTCTCACATCCATACATGACTACGAGAAAATCCATAGCCTTGACTAGATGGAACTTTGTTGACAAAGTAATGTCTCTGCTTTGTAATATGCTATCTACGTTGGTCAAAACTTTCCTTCCAAGGAGTAAGCGTCTTTTAATTTCATGGCTGCAATCACCATCTGCAGTTATTTTGGAGCCCCCCAAAATAAAGTCAGCCACTGTTTCCCCATCTATTTGCCATGAAGTGTTGCAGTACTTGGATGCAATCTCAAAAATGACAGAATGATCTCTGTTTGTTTCCAAGGCAAACCATTCAATATCACAGTAATCCAAGTCTATGCCCTGACCAGTAATGCTGAAAAAGCTGAGGTTGAACAGTTCTATGAAGACCTACAAGACATTATAGAATTAACACCCCAAAAAGGTCTCCTTTTTGTTATAAGGGACTGGAATGCAAAAGTAGGAAGTCAAGAAACAAGTAATAGGCAAATTTGGCCTTGGAGTACAGAATGAAGCAGGGCAAAGGCTAATAGAGTTTTGCCAAGAGAACACAAAGGTCAGAGCAAATACCCTCTTCCAACAAGACAACAGAAGACTCTACATATGGACATCACCAGATGGTCAATACAGAAATCAGATTCATTATATTCTTTGCAGCCAAAGATGGAGAACCTCAATAAAGTCAGCAAAATCAAGACCAGGAACTGACTGTGGCTCAGAACATGAACTCCTTATTGCCAAATTCAGACTAATATTGAAGAAAGTAGGAAAAACCACTAGACCACTCAGGTATGACTGGAATCAAATCCCCTATAATTATACAGTGGAAGTGAGAAATAGATTCAAGGAATTAGATTTGATAGAGTGCCTAAACAACTATGGAAGGAGATTTGTGACATTGTACACAAGATCATTCCCAAGAAAAAGAAATGCAAAAAATGCAAAATGATTGTTTAAGAAGGCTTTACAAATAGCTGTGAAAAGAAGAAAAGCAAAAGGCAAAGGAGAAAAGGAAAGATACACCCATTTGAATGCAGAGTTTCAAAGAACAGCACGGAGAGATAAGAAAGCATTCCTCAGTGATCAATGCAAAGAAATAAAGGAAAACAATAGAATGGGAAAGTCTAGAGATCTCTTCTCTAGAGATCTAGATCTAGATCTAGATCTCTAGATCTAGGGATCTAACAAGAGTGAAGTTATTCAGTCATGTATTTGTGACCCAGACTCTTTGTGACCCAGTGGACTGTAGCCTCCCAGGTTCCTTTGTCCATTGGATTCTCTAGGCAAGAATACTGGAGTGGGTTGCCATTTCTGTCTCCAGGGGATCTTCCTGACCCAGGGATCAAACCCAGGTCTCCCACATTGCAGGCAGATGCTTTACCCTCTGAGCCACCAGGGAAGCATGGGAAAGACTAGAGATCTCTTCAGGAAAATTAGAGATACCAAGGGAACATTTCATGCAAAGATGTGCACAATAAAGGACAGAAACGGTATGGACCTAACAGAAGCAGAAGATATTACGAAGAGGTGGCAACAGTACACAGAAGAACTGTACAAAAAAGATCTTCATGACCCAGACAATCACCATGGTGTGGTCACTCACCTAGAGCCAGATATCCTGTGATGCAAAGTCAGGTTGGCCTTAGGAAGTATCTCTATGAACAAAGCTAGTGGAGGTGATGAAATTCCAGTTGAGCTATTTCAAATCCTGAAAGATGATGCTATGAAAGTGCTGCACTCAATAGGCCAGCCAATTTGGAAAACTCAGCAGTGGCCACAGAACTGGAAAAGGTCAGTTTTCATTCCAATCCCAAAGAAAGGCGATGCCAAAGAATGCTAAGTACTATTGCACAATTGCACTCATCTCACACGCTAGCAAAGTAATGCTCAAAATTCTGGAAATGAGGCTTCAACATTACAGGAAGCATGAACTTCCAGATGTCAAGCTGATTTTAGAAAAGGCAAAGAACCAGAGATCAAATTGCAACATCTTTTGGATCATTTAAAAAGCAAGAGAGTAGCAGAAAAAAACATCTACTTCTGCTTTATTGACTACACTAAGGCCTTTGACTGTGTGGATCACCACAAACTGCAGAAAATTCTTAAAAATATGTGAATATCACACCACCTGACCTGTCTCCTGAGAAATCTGTATGTAGGTCAAGAAGCTACAGTTAGAACTCTACATGGAACAACAGACTGGTTCCAAATTGGGAAAGGAGTACATCTAGGCTGTATATTGTTACCCAGCTAATTTAACTTATATGCAGAGTACATCATGAGAAATGCTGGACTGAATGAAGCACAAGCTGGAATCAAGATTGCAGGGAGAAATATCAATAACCTCAGATATGCAGATGACACCACCCTTATGGCAGAAAGTGAAGAAGTTCTAAAGAGCCTCTTGATGAAAGTGAAAGAGGAGTGTGAAAAAGTTGGCTTAAAGCTCAACATTCAGAAAACTATAATCATGGCATCTAGTCCCATCTCTTCATGACAAATAGATGGTCAAACAGTGAAAACAGTGAGAGATTTTATTTTGGGGGGCTCCAAAATCACAGCAGATGGCGACTGCAGTCATGATATTAAAAGACACTTGCTCCTTTGGAGATAAGTTATGAGTTACCTAGACAGCACTAAAAAGCAGAGACATTACTTTGCCAAAAAAGGTTCGTCTACTCAAAGCTATGTTTTTTTCCTGTAGTCATGTATGGATGTGAGAGTTGGACTATAAAGAAAGCTGAGCACCGAAGAATTGATGCTTTTGAACTGTGGTGTTGGAGAAGACTCCTGAGTCCCTTGGACAGCAAGGAGATCCAACCAGTCCATCCTAAAGGAGATCAGTCCTGAGTATTCATTGGAAGGACTGATGTTGAAGCTGAAACTACAATACTTTTGCCAACTGATGCAAAGAACTGACTCATTTGAAAAGACACTGATGCTGGGAAAGTTTGAAGGTCATAGGATAAAGGGATGACAGAGGATGAGATGGTTGGATGGCATCACCAACTCAATGGACATGAATTTGAGTTAGCTCCAGGAGTTGGTGATGGACAGGGAGGCCTGGTGTGCTGCAGTCCATGTGATCACAAAGAGCAGGACACGACTGAGCAACTGAACTGAACTGAGCTGCATGCATCAAAAGCTTTACCAAAGGAACTATCCATATAACTTCTCGTGCTTTAAAGAAATCAAGACTCTACAACAGCTTAGAATTCTCAACATCATTAAAAACAAACAAGCAAACAAAAATAAATCCAAGCTTTATTTATTGGAAAGGGAAACAGCTATTCTTTGTACTTATTTGCTAGTTTTCCCTAGCTATTCTTTGTACTTATTTGCTAGTTTTCCCTAGCCACTATGAACTACTAAGATCAACTATTACTTAAGTCTTGGAGCAGTAAGACAACAGTTACTTGGAGGCAACATAATTTCACATTCTATATTAGATTTTTCAATTTTTTATAAGTCTTCTCTTCATCTGACCCTAGGATTTTTCATCAGTCATCTTTTCCTGAAATTTCAACCTCTTTCCATATTGTTCAATATTCCACTGACTCTTTAGATCTTTCCTCCACTTCTTATCTTGACATTCAAATTCTTTCTGAGCAATATTTTTGTTTCCCTTTACTCTTCCAGGTGTTTCCTGGTGGCTCAGATGGTAATGCAATGAGGGAGACCTGGGTTCGATCCGTGCATTGGGAAGATCCCCTAGAAAGGGAAGGGCTACCTTCTCTAAATATTCTGACCTGGAGAATTCCAGGGACAAAGAAACCTGGCAGGCTACAATCCATGGGGTCGCAAAGAGTCAGACACTATTGAGTGACTTTCACTTTCACACTTTTACTTCACTTTCACTTTCCTCTTCCAAATCATGGCTACAGGGTCTGAATACCCACATTAAACTGCCTGTTTCTTTCCAAACTAGCCAACGTATGAATTAACCGTAACCTCAACCATTATGGGGTACATTAGTAAAGCATAATTGGGTATGCCAGTGTTTATCATTATGCCTGTCCTTGAAGAAAATAAAAGATGAAACTATGAATGTCTATCTGCCAACTAGATTGATGATATTTTGGAATTTGGGGAGAAGCTTAGTTTTACAAAGAAATGCCTGGGGGGCGGGGAGGGGAGGGCGTGGATTTTCCAAAGGACAACTCAGGGGAAATGAATCAAAAAAGGGAGAAGGTAATTTAATAAAATTATTTGTACAAAATCCATAAATACTGTTGATTCAGGATTTAGATAGCACACAGTAAAGCAGTTCCTATATAAGGAGGCCAATATATAAGGACTGTCTGGTACTGATGATTAATTTTAAATTTGTAAAAATGTCACAAGTGCCCAAACTTATATAAACCTTTGCAAAGTTTGGCTAATATTCATTATGTGTATGGTTTGTATATTCTTCACTTTGCAGTGTTTTGGGTTCTTTCAGTGTGGTAAAATGAAAATGGTATGAAATTTAATGTCAGACTTCCAAATCTGAACACTGGTTCCAAAATATAAGAACTATTTTCTTGAGCAATTTCTTTGACTTATTTTCTCATCTATAAATGGTTACATTTTTCATAATATAGATGTGTGTGTTAAGTGGTTCAATCATGTCCAACTCTACAAACCCATGGACTGTAGCCCCTCTATCCATGGGATTCTCTAGGCAAGAGTACTGGAGTGGGTTGCCATTCCCTTCTCCAGGGTATCTTCCTAACCCAGGGATTGAACCTGGGTCTCTGGCATTGTGGGCAGATTCTTTACCATCTGAGCCACGAGGGAAGCCCAATATACATAATATATATGTATAAAAGAGCACAATTCCTGTTACACAGGGAAAATTAAAGTAAAATATCGATATATGTTATCATCATAAAAATACAATAGTCACAACATTATAAAGCAACTATACACCAATAAAAATTAATTTTAAAAATAAAATAAGCTAATAACCAAAAAAAAAAATACAATAGAAAAGATAGTTCTTGAGCCCAGTTATTCTGAGTCTAATATGGGTTTCTTTTCACTAAAGGGACATACTGGGAAGGTAATATATGGTATGGTTATATTAACCTTTCTGAAGCAGTGTTTATGTTTGGGATTAAGAAGAAATAAAAGAAGTTCAGGGTCAGGTTTTGGAGGTACCAAAATATGAGGCTAAGGAATTATGACTTGAATAATAAAAACCAGTGAATTATCAGCAGGATGGAATGGCATGTTGAAGTGCTTTTTGTTTGTTTGTATGTTTTTATTTTTTAATATAAATTTATTTAATTGGATGCTAATTACTTTACAATGTTGTATTGGTTTTGCCATACATCAACATGAATCTGCCACAGGTGTATACGTGTTCCCCATCCTGAACCCCCCTCCCACCTCCCTCCTCGTACCATCCCTCTGGGTCATCCCAATGCACCAGCCCCAAGCATCCTTTATCATGCATCAAACCTGGACTGGCGATTCATTTCATATATGATATTATACATGTTTCAATGTCATTCTCCCAAATCATCCCACACTCGCACTCTCCCACAGAGTCCAAAAGACTGTTCTATACATCTGTGTCTCTTTTGCTGTCTGGCATACAGGGTTATCATTACCATCTTTCTAAATTCCATATATATGCATTAGTATACTGTATTGGTGTTTTTCTTTCTGGCTTACTTCACTCTGTATAATAGGCTCCAGTTTCATCCACCTCATTAGAACTGATTCAAATGTATTCTTTTTAATGGCTGAGTAATACTCCATTGTGTATATGTACCACAGCTTTCTTATCCATTCATCTGCTGATGGACATCTAGGTTGCTTCTATGTCCTGGCTATTATAAACAGTGCTGTGATGAACATTGGGGTACACGTGTCTCTTTCAATTCTGGTTTCCTCGGTGTGTATGCCCAGTAGTGGGATTGCTGGGTCATAAAGCAGTTCTATTTCCAGTTTTTTAAGGAATCTCCACACTGTTCTCCATAGTGGCTGTACTAGTTTGCATTCCCACCAACAGTGTAAGAGGGTTCCCTTTTCTCCACACCCTCTCCAGCATTTATTGCTTGTAGACTTTTGGATAGCAGCCATTCTGACTGGCGTGAAATGGTACCTGATTGTGGTTTTGATTTGCATTTCTCTGATAATGAGTGATGTTGAGCATCTTTTCATGTGTTTGTTATATAGAGGATCATGTCATCTGCAAACAGTGAGAGTTTTACTTCTTCTTTTTCAATTTGGATTCCTTTTATTTCTTTTTCTGCTCTTATTGCCATGGCCAAAACTATGTTGAATAGTAGTGGTGAAAGTGGGCACCCCTGTCTTGTTCCTGACTTTAGGAGAAATGCTTTCAATTTTTCACCATTGAGGATAATGTTTGTTTTTTAACATGAGTGCTCTACTAGTGATATGTGAAGCAAAGATAAGATGAGAGAAACTAGAAGTGAGGTTAGAAAATGATTGTAAAAACACAGCACAAACAAGAATCTTCCAAAATTTTCAGCCCAGATCAGCATTTTTTGTGAGCTTGTGTTACATACTATATTTCTACATTTGATGATAAACGAAGATGGGAATATTAGAAATTCTGACCAGTTCTGCAGTTAAAGTAACAACAAATAACCTACTTGTCCAAATAACATTGAACACTTTTTCTATATGCTTTATGAATTACTAACATTCAAAGATAACTTTAAGAAATACTAGCTTATATATCATTTTATACATATAAGTGTGCATGCTAAATTGTTTCAGTCATGTCTGACTCTTTGAGACCCTATGGACTGTATCCCGCCAGACTCATCTGTCCATGGGATTCTCCAGGCAAGAATACTGGAGTGGGTTTCCATGCCCTCCTCCAGGGGATAATTCCCAAACCATGGATTGAACCCGTGTCTCTTATGTCTCCTGCATTGGCAGGTGGGTTCTTTACCATTAACACCACCTGGGAAGCTCTTATACATATATACATAATTTTCTTACTTCATATAAATAAAGTATTTTAAATTACCATTTTTAGCATATTAAATATTTTAACCCTTCCTAGCTTTAGGCACGGAGAAGGCAATGGCAACCCACTCCAGTACTCTGGCCTGGAAAATCCCACGGACGGAGGAGCCTGGTGGGCTGCAGTCCATGGGGTTGCTAAGAGTCGGACACGACTGAGCAACTTCACTTTATTTTTTCACTTTCATGCATTGGGGAAGGAAATGGCAACCCACTCCAGTGTTCTTGCCTGGAGAATCCCAGGGACCGGGGAGCCTGGTGGGCTGCTGTCTATGGGGTTGCACAGAGTCGGACACGACTGAAGAGACTTAGCAGCAGCAGCAGCAGCTTTAGGCAATTATTCTTACCTAGCAGCACTTCTTTTTAGAGTTCCTCAGCCAAGCTTCCATAGTACCGCTCCAGTTTCTCTAGATGTATTCCCCTGTGTAATTTGTTCGTTTGTTTTACTCTACTCTTCAGCACCTGAAAGTATTACTGAGCTATAATATATTTATAAGTTTGTAGGTGCATTTCAATATCTTGCAATCTGGTTGAAGTTGCTGTTTTGATTTTCTGAATATACTGACAGTGCCCAGTATTTTCTTTGTTAGTGAGTATAATTCTCAAAATAAACTAATCATATCCCTCCCAATTTTTAACTTTATCAGGTTTACTAGGGAAAATAAATATGTTCACATTAGCCAGTCCTGTCATTAATTCCTGGGAGATTAAATCATTTAAAAGGTAGGTAACAAAACAAATGTAGCCTTTTTGGTTCATAGCTGAGAATAAATGCTGCTGTGTATAATTAATAAATATTTTATGGTTTATGAAAATAAATAAAACTAGAGTCCTTTTATGAAGATTTCACAAAACATTTTCCTACAACATGTTCTTTATGATATTTCAATTTACTTCTTAAACTACTCTAAGTAGGTAAGAAAAAATGCCATATGCCATTCTCACATAATTTAGAAAGAAATTTTATGCAGAAAAGAACAAAATAAAGGCAAACTGGTAAATTAGAAGCTTTTCAGAAGAAATTCTTACAGTCTCACAGAAAGCCACATTTGATCCTTAGTGAAACAGATTTAGAAAAGCAATTCCTCATTTCCTTTGTTTATGCTTCTTACACCTCAAGATTTTCTTGGCTGTTTTCCCCTTAGAATTTGGTGAAAATATCCAGGGAGATGTGAGATGTGTTTATGTTTATTAAAAGTAGCAATGTCATAACACCCAAAGTAGATTTTTTTAGAATAAATATGTAACTGTAGATCCTGCTAAGCATAAATATTTATTATTCAAAAACTAAAACAGAAATTTAACCAGGTTCAAGAAAATGACCATGAATTTAATTATTAATATTAAATATGTTCAGAACCTCATTTTAAAACATGAGGAACATATGAACTCATCTAAGATGTCTCCTTTATACCCCAGAACTAAGAAAGCATTGCCAGTGAAATTGCACTCAGCAAAAAGTTAGTCTTAAATATTGACCTTAGTTGTGTTAACATAAATGTGAAATTTGAAATATATGTTTTTTAAATATAATAATTAAAATGACAAACCAGAAAAGTAAATGGTGCATAAACTGGATTGTAATAGACAGCAAGGAAAGAAGATGCAAAAGTAATGCATATGTTGAAATGTTGTGACTTTTGACAGACTTTAAGAATTAACATTTCATAAAATTATATTTAGTTATTTAATTTTCTTCTCAAAATTATTTCCATGCTGCAAACCTACATTTGTCTTGTCTTGTTTCTTTAAATATAGAAACTGAAGGTAGCCGAAAGAGAGACTGGGAGTGCAAATGAAGTATACCTCATTCATTTGTGACCCCGTTTCATTTCTTCCCAAGAAACACATATCTCAAAAGTAAATCAGTGCCATTTCCAGCTGGAAATACATGATAAGTATGAAAATGAGTCCATCTTTGATACTTAGTATGCAAATGTATGTTGCTTTCCATATCTGGCTATGTCCAGGAAGAAAAGGAAGTGGTGAGCTGCTGTTTGAGCTCAGTGACCTGAATACAACAAATTTCTACTTTGTTGTTCTGTAGAACAGGAATATGATACGTGTAACTAAATGTTCCAACCAGCCTGCCAATTCTGAGTACATTCCCTCCTTGGGAATGAGGGAGAGACTTCTTAAGAAAAGAGAATAAAATTTCAAATTCTTTTTTGAACTCTCAATACAGTTAAATTCACGAATTTATCTCAGAGGGGATGTATTAACTGAATTATCCTTCAGAGACTTCAATTTAATTGGTGTGGTTAGGGACTCAGGCATGTGTTTTTACTTTAAAAACTCTCCAGGTGACTGTAACGTGTTGCCTGGGTTCATGAAGACCACTGGGCTAAATGAAACCCTCAGGTTATAATCCTGTGTCTCAGAAGTGGACTGCTTGGTGAATTCTCTTACCCTGTATTCCTACGAATTTCACCTTTAGTTCCCTCCTAGTTCATCAAATAATTGCTAGATTTCTTGCTCTCCTCAGATAACCTCACTTCACAGGTGAAAAAAAAATGAGGGGAGGAGGAAGAAGTGAACCATTTGAACATGATGCCTTTTCTTCAGTTTTCTTTATTGCTGTTTTAGTCACTAAATCATGTCTGACTCTTTTGCAACCCCATGGACTGCAGTCTGCCAGGCTCCTCTGTCCATGGGATTTTTCAGGCAAGAACACTGGAATGGGTTGTCATTTCCTCCTTCAGGGGATCTTCTCAATCCTCTTGAGTGAAAAACACTGTATTCATTTAACTGCAGTGTCTCTTACTGAGATGTACGGTGATATATACATTTCTGTTATGTTTTTCCAACTAAAGTAGACCATTGCTATTCTTGAGGGAAAATGACTTCATCTTCTTCACTTTACCTGCTGCTGCTGCTAAGTCGCTTCAGTCGTGTCCGACTCTGTGTGACCCCACAGACGGCAGCCCAACAGGCTCCCCCATCCCTGATATTCTCCAGGCAAGAACACTGGAGTGGGTTGCCATTTCCTTCTCCAAGGCATGAAAGTGAAAAGTGAAAGTGAAGTCACTCAGTCGTGTCCGACTCTTAGCGACCCCATGGACTGCAGCCCACCAGGCTCCTCCGTCTATGGGATTTTCCAGGCAAGAGTACTGGAGTGGGGTGCCATTGCCTTCTCCCACTTTACCTAATAGCATTCAAATATCAGTGCTGTTAAATAAATGAATAATTTCCAAAATAAAGGAATATTTAGTACTACTTAAAGTGAAAAGTGATATTTTCATGGTCAATAGAATTTATTTCCCCAAAGTTAATATTATCATTTCTATCTTCTTTCCTTTCTTTGTTTTAAATTTTCTTTATGAGTTAAATATGTCTGAGTATCCTTGTCTCTGTTGCTTTAGGGATGTTCTCTGGTTGTTTTGTTTTGAATGTACTGCATTTTCAGTAAGACTATAAATTCCTCAAGGGCATGATTTGTTCAGATCTATTCTGTGCTTCCTACATTTTGTCTAGCATAGCTGGAAACAAAACATTCATTCATTCAAGTATTTGTGAGCATCGCTGCTGTGTGCCAGGCATTGCTAGTAGTTGGAGATGCTGATGCTAATGCACCTACATCCACAAAAAGTATCATAAGCCCCGTTAAGCAGCAGAACAGAGTTTATACTTTAATAAAAGGAAAATTCTATCACAATGTGATAAATTCTGAATGTTCATACTTAGAGTAAAACACATGATTTTTAAAAATTTTAAATAAATTAAAAAAATTTTTTTTCCTTTTTCACTAATCATGTTTGTGTATTTTGCCTATGCCTTTCATTTCTTATGGTATATACGTAATTCCCAGGTTTGCAATTTTTTTTTCATTTTACATTGTATTCTTCACTTTTCATGTAAAATTCTTCATTTTGAGTGCATATACAAAGTATCAGACATTCTAAAGATCATGTGATTATTTATCTATAAACTCCTCTGTCTAGGAGTTCCTCTATTACTATTTTATTTTATTATTTTTTTTAAAGCCAACCTTCCTATTTTTATTTATTTATTTTTTAAATTTTATTTTATTTTTAAACTTTACAATATTGTATTGGTTTTGCCAAATATCGAAATGAATCCGCCACAGGTTTTACAAAAGTGAGTTTACACTATGGAGAAGTTGAGAGTCCTCACTCACTCCACTATCTTTACTTTTCCCATCTTTTTATGTGATCAGAATTAGTGGGAAGACTATTAAATCATCACATATATTCCAAGTGCTTTGTGCTAACAGCACATCCTCTTAGCAAACACAGAAAATTAGGCCTTGTACATTATACAGGAATTTTGAGGGATCTCACAGATTTACTACAAACAAACAAGCCACATCAATTTAGGATTTCTTTGAAATTGCCTTTCAAATGCATAGTTTCTCCTGCAGATTTTGAATTCCCTATTCTGATTTAGTTTCCATTTGTTCATCATTGCATAAAGCTAACACATTTCAAGTTTTTTTCCTTGGTTGTTTGTTTCAGCTGAAACATCCAGTATTTATTTGGTTATTATTTTTATTTCCTGAGTTACATGTGCTTCAGTCACAACACACTCTACTTTACCAAATTCCTAGGTCTTTAATATTACATCTGCTAAAAATTAGGGGAGCTTCCCAGGTGGTGCTAATGGTAAAGAACCCATGGACAGAGAAGCCTGGAGGGTTGTTTCCTATTTATTTTCACTCCTAGAATAGTTGGTTAATTTTAAGGATTAAATTTTTATTTCCCATTTAAAAACACAAAATTTTAATTTCTAGCATATAGCAGAATCAAGAATCATATTTATTCAACTTTATTTTCTAATGGTACATTTTTAAAAATCAAGGTATCATTGGGGAATTGTTGTTGTTTAGTTGCTAAGTCTTTTCCAACTCTTTGCAACTCCATGGACGTAGCCTGCCAGGCTCCTCTGTCCATGAGATTTTCCAGGCAAGGATATCGGAGTGGGTTGTCATGTCCTACTCCAGGGTATCTTCCTGACTCAGGGACTGAACTCGTGTCTCCTGAATAGGCAAGTGTATTCTTTACCACTAAGCTACCAGGGAAGCCCATCACTGGGGTATATTTATTTAACAGTAAGAATGAACACAAACAGTCTCTAATCTTAATGCAATTTTTTTCCAAAATTACATTTTTAATAGTAAGTGGGATATAAAATATCCATAGAATGTAAATTACTTTGAAACAGTTTGATGATTAATAACCATAGTTCCAGTTCAGTTCAGTCACTCAGTCATGTCCAACTCTTTGTGACCCCATAAACTGCAGCACGTCCAGCCTCCCTGTCCATCACCAACTCCCAGAGTTCACCCAAACTCATGTGCATCGAGTCAGTGATGCCATCCAGCCATCTCATCCTCTGTCATCCCTTCTCCTCCTGCCCCCAATCCCTCCCAGCATCAGAGTCTTTTCCAATGAGTCAACTCTTCATATGAGGTGGCCAAAGTATTGGAGTTTCAGCTTTAGCATCAGTCCTTCCAATGAAAACCCAAGACTGATCTCATTTAGAATGGACTGGTTGGATTTCCTTGCAGTCCAAGGGACTCTCAAGAATCTTCTCCAACACCACAGTTCAAAAGCATCAATTCTTCGGTGCTCAGCTTTCTTCATAGTCCAACTCTCACATCCATACATGACCACTGGAAAAACCATAGCCTTGACTAGATGGACCTTTATTGGCAAAGTAATGTGTCTGCTTTTGAATATGCTATCTAAGTTGGTCATAACTTTCCTTCCAAGGAGTAAGCGTCTTTTAATTTCATGGCTGCAGTCACCATCTGCAGTGATTTTGGAGCCCCCAAAAATAATAAAAGCAGAATTTGTCTATTTTTGAACTGTTATCCAAAATATAGTTCAATTGAGGACAGTACTATTTTGTTAGCAACAGCTTACCAATAATTAATAATTATTGATAATTGTTATTATCAATATCTTCAGCATCATCCTTACTGCCTGCTGTGTGCCAGGAACTGAGACAAACACTGGGCATCCAAAGGTAACAAACGGACTGGTTTAAAATTGGGAAAGGAGTATGACAAGGCTGTATATTGTCACTGCTTGTTTAACGTATATGCAGAGTGCTGTTGTGCTATGGTTAGTCGCTCAGTCATGTCTGACTCTGTAGCAACATGGACTGCAGCCTGCTAAGCTCCTCTATTCATAGGGATTCTCCAGACAAGAATATTGGAGTAGGTTTCCATGCCCTCCCCCAAGGGAATCCTCCCAACTCAGGTACCAAACCCAGGTTTGCAGGCGAATTCTTTACCATCTGAGCCACCAGAAAATCCCAAGAATAGTGGAGTGGGTAAGTCTATCCTATCTCTAGGGGATCTTCCTGAGCCAGGAATTGAACGGGGTCTCCTGAATTGCAGGGGATTCTTTACAAGCTGAGATACCAGGGAAATACTACATGCAGAGTACTTCGTGCAAAATGCTGGGATGGATGAATCACAACCTGGAATCAAGAGTGCCATGAGAAATATAAACAACCTCAGATATGCAGATAATACCACTCTAATGGTAGAAAGGGAAGATGAATTAAAGAGTCTCTTGATAAAGGTGAAAGAAGAAAGTGAAATAGCTGGCTTAAAACTCAACATTAAAAAAACCGAAGATCGTGGTATCCAGTCCTACCAATTCATGGCAAATAGATGGGTAAAAAGTAGGAACAGTGACAAATTTTATTTTCTTGGGCTTCAAAATCACTGCAGAGGGTAACTATGCAGCCATGAAATTAAAAGCCGCTTGCTCCTTGAAAGACAAGCTATGACAAACCTGCTGCTGCTAAGTCACTTCAGTCGTGTCCGATCTGTGCGACCCCATAGAAGGCAGCCCACCAGGCTCCCCCGTCCCTGGGATTCTCCAGGCAAGAACACTGGAGTGGGTTGCCATTTCCTTCTCCAATGCATGAAAGGGAAAAGTGAAAGTAAAGTCGTTCAGTCATGTCCGACTCTTAGTGACTCCATGGACTGCAGCCCACCAGGCTCCTTTATCCATGGGATTTTTTCGAGGCAAGAGTACTGGAGTGGGGTGCCATTGCCTTCTCTGTGACAAACATAGACAGCATATTAAAAAACAGAGACATCACTTTGCTGACAAATGTCTGTATAGTCAAAGTTATGGTTTTTACAGTAGTCATGTATGAATGTGAGTGTTGGACCATAAAGAAAGCTGAGCACCAAAAAATTGATGCTTTTGAATTGTGGTGCTAGAGAAAACGCTTGAGAGTCCCTTGGAGACTTGGAGAGCAAAGAGTCCAAACCAGCCAATCCTACAGTAAATCAGCCCTGAAAACACATTGGAAGGACTGATGCTGAAGCAGAAGCTTCAATACTTTGTCTACCTGATGAGAAGAGTCCACTCATTGGAAAAGACTCTGATATTGGAAATGAAAGGGGGCAACAGAGGAGGAGATGATTGGATGACATAACTGTATCAATGGACATGGGTTTCAGCAAACTCTGAGAGATAGTGAAGGATAGGGAAGTCTGGTGTGCTGCAGTCTATGGGTCAGAAAGAGTTGGACATGACTTAACAACTGAACAACAAAAAAAATAAACACTGAATTATTTTTTCCCCACTCCCATGAAAATTTATGGTTGAATCTTAACTCCTAATGTGATGGTATTAGGAGGTAATATCTTTGATGGAGGGGTTGATTAGGTGATGGGGGTACACCTTCATGAATGAGATTAGTGCCCTTATAAAAGAGACCCAAAGCAATCCCTCACCCCTTCTACTACATGAGGCTATATTTTGAAGGTTGCAGTAAAGAAGCTGGCCCGGACTAGATATGATTTTAGACTTCTCTGCCTGCAGAACTTGTGAAAAATAAAAATTATTTTAAATAAGCTAGTCAGTTTACAGATTTTTCATAGATATCAGTGTAGACTAAGGAAAATGTTGAAAAATAACTTTAACACACTCTAACTTCTAGAAAAGCAGTAATTATACTTAAAATTATTTAGCATTTACAACTGGAAAAGAATGCATAGTAATCACCTTGTACATACTCCTTCATCATAAGACAGCAAACGTAATTTCAAGAAAGGTTAAACAGAATAAGTAAGGTCATACTGCCAGGAAATGGTGAGTTGGAAACAACGTTGTCACATATATTTATGAAGATATTCCCCCTATATGCCTGTCTGTGCTCATGCTCAGCTGTGTCTGATTCTTTACAACCCCATGGACTGTAGCCTGCCAGGCTCCTCTGCCCATGGGATTTTCCCGGCAAGAATACTGGAGTAGGTTGCCATTTCCTCCTCCAGGGATTCTTTTTGACCCAGGGATCGAACCTGAGTCTCCTGCTTTGCAGGTAGATTTTTTGCCCACTAAGCCACCAGGGAAGCCCCCTACACCTAAGTGAAATCATTTATTTGCTAAGTATTTGCAATTATTTTTCTAATTATGTTTGAGAAAAGCAAGATATACGAAATGAATTTCTGACAATTGTTAGTAGGGCACCACAGAAATGCAAACTTTCTACTTGTTTAAGTAGTTTTAAATTTTAAATGATAACACATAAATGCCTCACTATCCATCTCCATCAAGTAACATGAAATATCATTTTATCATTCAAATATGCTCACTGTTAGAGATCAGTAAAATTTATTTGCTTATCAAAATTATATAATAAATTTCAAAGTACTGTTTATAGAAATGATGGCCATCAAGACAAATGAATGCATTATAAATATCCATATTTAGACCTTCTATCTTCTTCACCATATGTCACTCAATTAATTGCTAATATCATCCTCGTTATGCATCATCTCATCTGTAACATCATTCCATGAAACTAAGAAGGCATCAAAAACAACCAAAGAAAAACACCTGCTATATATGTTTCTGGTTGATAAATTTCAGCAGGCTCTTTCTGGTTTGCTCTTGGGCAAAACTTTCTAATTGCCTTTGCATAACAGGAAGTCTTCTAGCAGGGCAAACTTCTCTTGTTACAATCAGCACACTACTATCTTTTTAAATCGTTTATTATAAGTAATTAAATCTTCTCACAATATTTATTCAAAATGTTTTCTTAGCAACTATCACGTGTACAAAATATGGGCATAATGGTAACCATGCTAAACATTGTGAAGAAAAATAATATATGAGTAGGAACTTGTAATATCTGTAAAAGAATTTTGAAAACTATAAGAATCACACCTTAATAAATATTGATTAATGAGGGTCACAGCTCCGAGGTTTGGCCAGCAATTATCTATCATATAAACTGTATAATAATTTTTATTTTGTGTATGAAGGAAATTATTATGATTCTTCATTATGATTCTTCTATTTAATAAAGGCAGCATATAAATAGACAACATTAGAAACTTTTCACAACAACAGACAAAATAGATCTATTGAAAATTCAAGCACTTTAGAAGTGTTGATCATTTTGTTCTTTCTGAAGTGGTTTTTGGTTGAAGGGGTAAGTCTACTGTCAATGAAATTATCAGAAACCACTACCAAAAAGAATATTTTTAAATGTTAAGTTGTGTGGTAAAGACAGTAAATGTGAAATACTGTTAAAGAGGTGGGCATAATGGATAAATGAAATAGAAAAGATTTTTTTCAGGAGATGAAAGATGAATAAGACTGAAAACTGGGCAGATATAGTTAATAGGTAGACTTTCATCCAGGAAGTCAGACATATACAAAAATTAGAGCTGTGAATCTGTTCACTATTGAGAGGCGGATATATACCTTTGGTAAGCATTAAAGAAACAGTTGGTTTGGTGGTTTTAGTTACTAAGTCATGTCCAAGTCTTGCGACACCATGGACTATATAACCTGCCAGTCTCCTCTGCCCATGGGATTCCCCAGGCAAGAATACTTGAGTGGGTTGCCACTCCCAGGGGATCTTCCCAACCCAGGAATCAAACCTGGGTCTCCTGCATTGCAGGCAGATTCTTTACAGCCAACTCTGCAACCCCTCGGACTGTAGCATGCCAGGCTTCTCTGTCCTCCACTATCTCTCAGAGTCTGCTTAAATTAATGTCCATTGAGTCAGTGATGCTATCTAATCATCTGATCCTGCACCATCCCCTCCTCTTTTTGCCTTCAATCTTTCCCAGCATCAGGGTCTTTTCCAATGAGTTGGCTCTTCCTATCAGGTAGCCAAAATATGAGAGTTTCAGCATCAGACCTTCCAACAAATATTTATGGTTGATTTCCTTTAGGATGAACTGGCTTGATCTCCTTGCTGTCCAAGGGACTCTCAAATAGTCTTCAATACCACAGTTCAAAAGCATCAATTCTTTGGCACTCAGCCATCTTTATGGTCCAAACTCACATCCGTACATGACTACTGGAAAAACCATAGCTTTGACTTATACGGACCTTTATTGGCAAAGTGAGGTCTCTGCTTGTTAATATACTGTCTAGGTTTGCCATAGCTTTTCTTCCAAGGAGCAAATGTCTTTTAATTTAATGGCTACAGTCACCATCCACAGTGATCTGGGAGCTCAAGAAAATAAAATTTGTCACCATTTCCACTTTTCCCCATCTACTTACCATGAAGTGATGGGACCAGATGCCATAATCTTCTTTTTTTTAATGTTGAGTTTCAAGCCAGATTTTCACTCTCTTCTTTCACCCTCATCAAGCAGCTCTTCAGTTCCCTCTTCACTTTCTGCCACTACAGTGGTATCATCTGCATATTTGAGGTTGCTGATATTTCTCTTGGCAAACTTGATTTCAGATTGTCATTCCTCCAGCCCGGCATCTTGGGTGATGTCCTCTGCACAGAACTTAACAAAGAATAAAAGTGTAACAGCCTTGTCATGCTCCTTTCCTAATTTTGAACCAGTCCATTGTTCATGTATGGTTCTAATTGTTGCTTCTTAACCTGTACAGATTTCTCATGAGGCAGGTAAGGTGTCTGGTACTCCCATCGCTTTGAGAATATTCCTCAGTTTGTTGTGATCCACACAGTTAAAAGATTCAGGGTAATCAATTAAGCAGACAGTAGATGCTTGTTTTCTGGAATCTTCTTGCTATCTCTATTATAGAACAAATGTTGGCAGTTTAATCGCTGGTTCCTCTGCCTCATTGAAACCCAGCTTGTACATCTGGATGTTCTTAGTTCACGTACTACCAAAGCCTATCTTGAAGGATTATAAGCATAATCTTCCTAGCACATGAAATGAGTGTAACTGTATGGTAGTTGGAGAAGAAAATGGCAACCCACTCCAGTACTTTTGCCTGGAAAATCCCATGGATGGAGAAGCCTGGTAGGCTACAGTCTATAGGGTCGCAAAGAGTCGGACACGACTGAGCGACTTCACTTTCACTTTTCACTTTCATGCATTGGAGAAGGAAATGGCAACCCACTCCAGTGTTCTTGCCTGGAGTATCCCAGGGACAGGGGAGCCTGATGGGCTGCCGTCTATGGGGTTGCACAGAGTCAGACACGACTGAAGTGACTTAGCAGCAGTATGGTAGTTAGAACATTCTTTGGTATCGTCCTTCCTGGGACTGGAATGGAAATTGACCTTTTCCAGTCCTGTGGCCACTGTTGAGTTTCCCAAATTTCCTGACATATTGACTGCAGCTCTTTATTAGCATCATTTTTTTAGGATTTTAAATAACTCAGCTGGAATTCCATCACCTACACAAGCTTTGTTGGTAGTAATGTTTCCCAAGGCCTACTTCCCTTCATACTCCAGGATGTCTGGCTCTAGGAAAGCGACCACAGCATTGTGGTTATCCAGGTCACTAAGACCTTTTTTGTATAATTGTCTTGTGTATTCTTTTCACCTCTTCTTAATCTCTTCCACTTCTGTTTGGTCATTAGTGTTCCCATCCTTTATCATACCCAAACTTGCATGAAATGTTCCCTTGGTATCTCCAATTTTCTTAAAGAGATCGCTAGTCTTTCCCATTCTATTGCTTTCCTCTATTTCTTTGTATTATTCATTTCAGAAGGCCTTCTCATTTCTTCTTGCTATTCTTTGGAACTCTGCATTCAGTTGCGTATATCTTTTCTTTTCTCCTTTGCCTTTTGCTTGTCTTCTTGCCCCAGCTGTTTGTAAAGCCTCCTAAGAAAACCACTTCTTCTTCTTGTTTTTCTTTTCCTCTGGGATGGTTTTGGTCACTGCCTCCTATACATTGTTAAAAACCTGTGCATAGTTCTTCAGGCCTCTCTCCACCAGATTTAATCCCTTGAATCTATTCAGCACCTCCACTGCATAATCATAAAGATATTGATTTAAGTTATACCTGAATGGTCTAGTGGTTTGCCCTACTTTCTTCAATTTAAGACTGAATTTTACAGTAAGGAGCTCATAATCTGAGCCACAGTCAGCTTCAGCTCTTGTTTTTGCTGACTCTATAGAACTCCATTTTCAGCTGCATAGAACATAAGCCATATGATTTCAGTATTTACTACCTGGTGATGTCCATGTGTAGAGTCATCTCTTGTGTTCTTGGAAAATTTCATTTGCTATGACAAGCATGTTCTCTTGACAAAACTCTGTTAGCCTCTGCCCTGCTTTGTACTCCAAGGCCAAACCTGCCTATTATTCTAGGTATCTCTTGACTTTTCAAGGGCTTCTCTGGTGCTGCCATTGGTAAAGAATCTGCCTGTTGGTGAAGAAGATGCAATAGACATGGGTTCAAACCCTGGATCGGGAACTTTTGCATTCTAATCCCTTTTGATGAAAAGGGCATTTATTATTATTATTATTATTATTATTATTGAGGGTGTTGTAGGTCTTCACAGAACCATTCAACTTCAGCTTCACTGGCATCAGTGGTTGGGGCACAGACTCAGACTACTGTGATATTGAATGATTTTCTTTGGAAACCGAGATCAATCTGTTGTTTTTGAGGTTACACCCAAGTATTGCTTTTCAGATTCTTTTGTTGACTGAGTGCTACTCCATTTCTTCTAAACGATTCTTGCCGAAAGTTCAGTTCAGTTCAGTCACTCAGTTGTGTCTGATTATTTGTGACCCCATGAATCACAGCACGCCAGGCCTCGCGGTCCATCACTAATTCCCAGAGTTCACTCAAACTCATGCCCGGTGATGGCATTCAGCCATCTCATCATCTGTTGTCCCCTTCTCCTCCTGCCCCCAATCCCTCCCAGCATCAGAGCCTTTTCCAATGAGTAAACTCTTCACATGAGGTGGCCAAAGTATTGGAGTTTCAGCCTCAGCATCAGTCCTTCCAATGAAAACCCAGGACTGATCTCCATTAGGATGGACTGGTTGGAGCTGCTTGCAGTCCAAGGGACTCTCAAGAGTCTTCTCCAACATCACAGTTCAAAAGCATCAACTCTTTAGTGCTGAGCTTTCTTCACAGTCCAACTTTCACATCCATACATGACCACAGGAAAAACCATAGCCTTGACTAGATGGACCTTTGTTGGCAAAGTAATATCTCTGCTTTTCAATATGCTATCTAGGTTGGTCATAACTTTCCTTCCAAGGAGTAAGCGTCTTTTAATTTCATGGCTGCAATCACCATCTGCAGTGATTTTGGAGCCCAGAAAAATAAAGTCTGCCACTGTTTCCACTGTTTCCCCATCTATTTCCCATGAAGTGATGGGACCAGATGCCATGATCTTTGTTTTCTGAATGTTGAGCTTTAAGCCAACTTTTTCACTCTCCTCTTTCACTTTCATCAAGAGGCTCTTTAGTTCCTCTTAACTTTCTGCCATAAGGGTGGTGTCATCTGCATATCTGAGGTTATTGATATTCCTCCTGGAAATATTGATTCCAGCTTGTGCTTCTTCCAGCCCAGCATTTCTTATGATGTAATCTGCATATAAGTTAAATGAGCAGGCTGACAATATACAGCCTTGACATATTCCTTTTCCTATTTGGAACCAGTCTGTTGTTCCATGTCCAGTTCTAACTGTTGCTTCCTGACCTGCATATAGGTTTCTCAAGAGGCAGGTCAGGTGGTCTGGTATTGCCAGATTTTCAGATTTTCCACAGTTTATTATGATCCACACAGTTAAAGGCTTTGGCATAGTCAATAAAGCAGAAATAGATGTTTTTCTGGAACTCTTTTGCTTTTTCAGTGATCCAGCAGATGTTAGCAATTTGATCTCTGATTCCTCTGCCTTTTCTAAAACCAGCTTGAACATCTGGAAGTTCATGGTTCATGTATTGCTGAAGCCTGGCTTGCAGAACTTTGAGCATTACTTTACTAGCGTGTGAGATGAGTGCAATTGTGCGGTAGTTTGAGCATTCTTTGGCATTGCCTTTCTTTGGGATTGGAATGAAAACTGACCTTTTCCAGTCCTGTGGCCACTGCTGAGTTTTCCAAATTTGCTGGCATATAGAGTGCAGCACTTTCACAGCATCATCTTCCAGGATTTGAAATAGCTCACCTGGAATTCCATCACCTCCACTAGCTTTGTTCGTAGTTTTGCTTCCTAAGGCCCACTTGATTTCACATTCCAGGATTTCTGGCTCTAAGTGAGTGATCACACCATTGTGATTATCTGGGTTGTGAAGCTCTTTTTTGTACAGTTCTTCTGTGTATTCTTGCCACCTCTTCTTAATATCTTCTGCTTCTGCTAGATCCATACCATTTCTGTCCTTTATCGAGCCCATCATTACATGAAATGTTCCCTTGGTATCTCTAATTTTCTTGAAGAGATCTCTAGTCTTTCCCATTCTGTTGTTTTCCTCTATTTCTTTGCTTTGATCACTGAGGAAAGCTTTCTTATCTCTCCTTGCTATTCTTTGGAACTCTGCATTCAGATGCTTATATCTTTCCTTTTCTCCTTTGTTTTTCTCTTCTCTTCTTTTCACAGCTATTTGTAAGGCCTCCTCAGACTGCCTTTTTGCTTTTTTGCATTTCTTTTCCATGGGGATGGTCCTGATCCTTGTCTCCTATACAATGTCATGAACCTCTGTCCATGGTTCATCAGGCACTCTGTCTATCAGATCTAGTCCCTTAAATCTATTCCTCACTTCCACGTAGATTAAGGATCATCTGAGTTAAATTCACCATCCCCGTCCATTTTAGTTTACTGATTCCTAAGATGTCGATATTTAATCTTGTTATCTGCTTGACCATGTCCAATTCATCTTGACTCATGGATCTAACATTCTAAGTTTCTATACAATATTGTTCTTAATGGCATCAGACACATCCAAAACTGAGTGTCATTTCTGCTTTGGCCCAGCCACTTCATTGTTTCTAGAGCTATTTGTAACTGCCCTCCTTCCTTCATCAGTAGCATAGTGAACATCTTCTGATCTGGGACAGGGGGCTCATCTTCCAGTATTATATCTTTTGCCTTTTCATCTTGTTCATGGGGTTCCCCAGACAAGAGTACTGAAGTGCACAGCCATTTTATCCTCCACTGGACCAAATTCTGTCAGAACTCTTCACTATGATCTGTCCATCATGGACGGCACTGCATGGCTTCACTCATGGCTTCACTGAGTTATGCAGGCCATTTTGCCATGACAAGGCTGTGATCCATGAAGGGGACAACTATCAGTACCTCTATCATTTGAGGCTTGTGTTTCATTCAGCCCATGCACTAAATGCTTTCATATAGTTTACCTCATTTTATACTCATACAAATTCTCAATTCCCTATGAAGTAGACACTGATTTACTATAATGTTCCTTTTACAGACAGTAAATCTGGTAATTATAAAGAAGGCAGATTACTTAAGTTAGAAGGTCAGGGATTTAAACTGGCATAGTGTGATACCTGAATTCATATTCTTGATTATTTCATTTCACTGGTTTGCAGTATGAAGTTAGGAAATAGCATGCGGCCTTTGAACATTCTTCATGTATAACAAAAGTAAGTTTTGGAAAGGATTAGAATGCCAGCGATATGTATGATAAATTGTAGTCGAAATTAAAAAGCATGAGACAGATGTAGTAATGGAATTATGGAACAGTGACAGTGGTAGTAGAGGTTTAATGGTTCTTTCAGAGATACTTCAGATAAAGTTAAAGTGAAAAAAAAGTCACTCAGTTGCGTCCAACTCTTTGCAACCCCATGGACTGTAGCCCACCAGGCTCCTCCATCCATGGGATTCTCCAGGCAAGAGTACTGGAGTGGATTGCCATTTTCTTCTCCAGAGGATCTTCCAGACCCAGGGATCAAACCCGGGTCTCCAGCATTGTAGGCAGATGCTTTATCATCTGAGCCAATACTTCAGATAAGGAGTGACTAAATAAATTAGATTCACAGACCCAATTCCAGTGTGTCTTGGGGGTGGAGCTTCCCCCACAACACAAGGCATGGAGACACCAGCCAGGTGTATTACAAGTCAACATAATTCTGACACTATCTTGGAGATAGTATCAGATTCCACAGGTTAATATTCAGTCTAGATGACTGTCCCCAACTCCCCAGCACCCCTCCACTTCAGATGCCGTTCTCAAGCCACATTGTTGCCTACGCTACTACCAATCAGCTACAAACTGGAAATTCCCACAACCTTCTTCTTGGACTTCAGATACCAATCACCAGACCATGTCTGTTGCCTATACTTCTAGTTGACTGGCTATAAGTCAGAGATTTCCAAGATCATCCTATTTTGGGGTTTGATTAATTTGCTACAGCAGCTCACAGAACTCAGAGAAATATTTTACTTACTAGATTACTAATTTATTATGAAAAGAAGTAACTCAGGAATGGCTAGACAAAATAAATGCACAAGGCAAGGCTTGGGAATGGTGTTTGAAACATTCACATCATCTCCAGGTATATTACTCTCCTCAAATCTCCAAGTGTTTACCAACTTAGAAGTTCTCTGAACCCTGTGCTTTTGTGGTTTTATGGAGGCTTCATTACATATACATGATTAATTAAATCATTGGCTATACATGACTGGTTTAATCTTCAGCCCCTCTCTTCTTCTTAGAGGTCAAGGGATGAGACTAAATGTTGAAATAGAAAATAATCACATGTTCTGCCCTTATGGTATTTCCTTGTTTTCAATGCCTGACAATCTCCAAACATGGAAATAATCTCCTTTCATCTGAATTTTGCAGAGGATTTTACCTCTCTTGTACACAAAACAGTCTACTATGTATTAATTTTGTGTTTATACCTTGCAAATCAATACAAAATAATAAAAAAATTTACATACCTTGTATCTCATGTACTGTTTAATATGACATACCTACATTCTATATACCTACATACCTACATTCATTAATGTTTGTGGAATCCAAAATAAATTAATCAGTATGTTAATAAGTGAATAAACAAATAACTGGATGACTGATTGAATAAAGAAATTAAAAGGTGACTCCTCGGTTTTTACTCTACTTTTAAAAATATTTTCCCTCCCCCACTTTTGGCTTTCTTTTCTAATCTTGTCTTAATCACCTCTTCCATTACTCTCAAGAATAGACCTCACCATTGTGACTTAACAGAAAAAAAAAAAAATCATTATTTGGGGCAAGCCAAATAAATATAGACTGAAAATTAGTCAAAAAAGTTTTTCCCAATCTATCAAGATTAACACTCTTAAATGTTTCCTAGGTAACATTGCCAATTCTCAAATGATGTTTCTTTGAACAACATGAAAATCTAAAATAAATTTTCTATATATGTTCCATTCACCACATAAATCTTATTTGCATAAGCTCTTGCTTTTGGGTATCTATTGCATTTCCAACAAAGGAAAATTATTTCCATAACAGTAAATTGTCAAATATCTCATATACATATTCCATTTAGGGAATAAAAATTATTGTCTGAGGTTGTGTAAAATTTATTAATATTAATTTCTGAATTGTCCTTTTTCTTTTGATTCATAATTTGCAGTTTGTGTGAATTTAAGTCCCTTTAAAAGCACAATTTCTTAATTGCTCAACCATGCAATACATAGACAGCAGCTTTATTAATGACTTCTCAAAGGTGCGGTGCACTGATACTGTTATTTATGCTGCTATCTGGAAAAAAGCATATTTATTCTGTCCAAGCACCCATGAGACTTGAAAACTGTTCTTCATTCAGACTCACAGTGAATAGTCATTTTAAAACTTTAATTACTATTTCAGCATGTTTTCTCCATTACTGTTTCAACACTACAGCCAGTGACTTCTACCAGCAAATTTTTTTTTCAATAAACCATACACACATGTGCCCTGCATGCAATGAGTAAAGTTGTGTATAAATGATTAATATCTGTAGGAAATGTAATATTAAGATGAAATAATAATAATAAATGAATTTTGAACACACAAATATTATACCTTCCAACAATGACTGATGACTATTGAGTGAAAATATATATGTAGCGCTCTCTCTCTCTCTCTCTCTCTATATATATATATATATATATATACACAAACACACAGATGTTTGTGCATGTATATTTACATACATATAAATATATCAATAATGTATCTTAGAACCAAAGAAAATATGCATGCATTAATATTCAAGAAACATTTCTTGAGATTTAAGTCAATACAGAACTATTCTTTCTACTACAGGGTTTGTAAAAGGTAACAAAATAATATAATACCAGTTTTGCCTTTGAGCAATTTACCATCATAATAAATATGAATCATTATTCTTATTGAAGTGAGAGTCTTGAATGAAAAAAGATGGTTTATAGTATCAGTCTCACTCTAGGTAAACCTTAAATCCCATGATCTGGCTACAATTTCTGTTTCTATGTGAGACTTTGTTCCTGCATTAATCTTTTTCTTTAATCTGTCCTCTACTTTCCCATTCTTTCTTTCCATAAAAGAAATGCACACATCTAATTTATGTAAAACTGGACGTGTGGACACCACTACCTTGAAACCTCAATTTTCACTTTTGTCCCTTATAAGTATATCTTGAGTGGAGAATATCATAAGAAATCAACTTTATTTATTTATTTTTTTTTTTAAGAAATCAACTTTAAACAGCTTACTGTTCTTTCATCGTCAGGACATTGGTGAGAGTAATTACCACAATATTTATTTACTCAGTGTCCACTTTATAAAAAGCAAAGCAAGATATTTCATATCTCAAAGCCAAGAATAAGTTTGATTTTGTGGTGTCATTGTTATATTTCATAGACAGTGGCTTTCATGTAAACTTTACATTTTTTTATATTTCTTTAGCAGCTGTCATATTTAACATGTAAACCGTTCTTAATTTTTTTTCTTAAAACTTAAAACGTTTTGTACAACAAAGGAAAACAAACAAAACAAAAAGACAACCTATACATGGGAGAAAACATCTGCAAACAACGCAACCAGCAACAGATTAATATCCAAAATATGCAAACAGTTCATATAGCTCAATATCAAAAAGACAAACAACCCAACCAAAACATGGGCAGAAGATCTAAAAAGACATTTCACCAAAGAAGACATACAGATGACCAGCAGGCACATGAAAAATGCCCAACATCACTAATTATTAGAGAAATTCAAGTCAAAACTTCAGTAATGTATTACCTCATACCAGTCAGAACAGCCATCATCTAAAAGTCTATAAATAATAAATGCTGGAGAGAGTGTGGAGGAAAGAAGCCCCACTACACTGTTGGTGACAATGTAAACTGCCATAGCCACTATGGAGAACAGTAGGGCGCTGCCTTCAAAGGTATAAAAATAGAGTTGCCATATGATCCCAAAATCCTAGTTCTGGGCATCTATCTGGAAAAACAGAATTTTAACATGCATCCCAAAGTTCATAACAGGACTATTTACAATAGTCAGGACATGGAAGCAACCTAAGTGTCTACTGACAGATGAAAGGATAAAGAAATGTAATACATACATACAATGGAATGTTGCTCAGTCATAAAAAAGAATGAAATAATGTCATTTGCAGCAACACAGATGAACTAAGAGATTATCTTACTAAGTTAAGAAAATCAGACAAAGACAAACACTGTATTCCACATTTAAATGTGGAATCTAAAAAACAGATACAGATTAACTTATTTAGAAAACAGCAGTAGACTCACAGACAGAAAGCAAACAAATATCGTTATCAAAATGGGTCTGGGGAGAAAGATAAATTAGGAGTTGGGATTAAAATATACATATTACTGTATATAAAACAGATAACCAACAATGACCTACTGTATAGAACAGGGATTATACTCAATATCTTGTAACATTGTATAATGAAAGACAATGTAAAAAATAATAAATATTTATATGTATAACTGTACACTTTATTGTACACCTTTAACACAGCATTGTAAATCAACCATATTTCAATAATTTTTTTAATGTTTTTTACCAACTTGTACAAATAAGCTTTTGTTTAGGATCATGTAACTTCCCTTAGGATCATATTTTATCTTATTTTCTCATTATCTCTGTTTCACATTATTATTACTTGAACCCAAGAAAAATCTAGGCTCTCTCTTCTTCTTACTTTGGGTTATCATTGCCAAGGGAATAGAATATAACTATTTGCTTCCATTTTACTATTTTCTATTCCCTCTTTAGTGATCTGAAATTGGACTTCTCTCCACAAACTATATCATTCTTAAAGACTCTGTCATTTTCCAAACATTTGCGCTTGGGAGAGTGACTGGATATCTCTGTATGTCACAACACTCATTTCTAAAATGGAGATAATAATGCTTACTCCATTGGTTTGTTTAGAGGATTTAAATGAGTCAGAGTATATGCAGTGGTTAGCACAGTGCCTGATGCATAGTAAGTGCCTAAAAAATTAAGCCTATGATGAAATTACCTATATAATTTCACTATTCAGTTTTTTTATACTTACTAAGAGCATGACTTTTTTTTACTATCATAGACTTTAGTCTCATAGTCTCATCATCTTTAACTTATCGCTTTCTCCTTCCATATCCAGCTAGTTGTCAAATACTTTGTCTTTTTCCTCTTACAACAGCTCTCAAATCTATCTTTTCTCTAGTCACCAGAATCTGTCTGAGAGGACTCTAGAGGGTGGGGCAACTGAGTGAAAATGTTCCCTCAGGGAGAGGAAGTGCTAATGGAACTTTGAGTACTAAGACACTGAAATATGCAGAGATGCCATTTATTAAAAATTACAACAGCAACGAACAAGCAACAAGAGCACCAGTAAGCCAGAATCAGGTGTTCATTTTCAAATGTAGCTAAATAAAGTTTAGAATAAAAGGGCTTCATTTAATTTATATGAAAATAATTCTTATCTGCAGTTACTGGTAATATGAAAAGCCAGAGAACTCATTGATTTGTCTTAGTTTAAATTAACTAATCATAGAACAAGTGTTCCACCTCCACTGCCACTGACATCACGACTACTGTACATTTAAGCAATTAAAATGGCAAAGCATACAAATTAAGGTGCAATTATTATTTAAAATTCCATATCTACATTAATGCCTCTACAGGGTGAGTTATAATTTTTAAAAAGGCAAAAAGAGTTATCATTGCCTGTATTACATATTTTAATGTTCCAATTTGCTACCATATGATTATTAGACTGCAAACTGCTTGGGATTTGACACAGTGGTTTGCCTATTACATATTTTTAATAATATTGTCAAATATATGAGCTAAATGTTTCCTGCATTACAATTCAGTTTCAATTGAAATTTATATTCAATGGAATGAATTCACACTATTAAAATATGTTAGGAAAGTATTATTATTTTAAAGACTCTTCCTTACCTTTACATACAGGCCTGTGATCACTCCAAGCAGCAAAAACTTCAGCTATCCGTTGGCAGGTGATGCTCTTAGCACCCTGTAGGACATAATCTTCATCACAAGAGAACTGCACAGTTGATCCAAGGCTAAAATAGAGCAAAGGATTAAAAAAACAGTATTAGAAGCATATAACATAACAATTAGGTTCCAGTTCTACTGGCAATATTGAGTAGGTGAAAAATGTTCCACAGTGACAAAAAATATTCTTTGGGGGAACCAAAATACGAAAATATGACTTGTACAAATATATAATAAAAATCATAAATATGAATCTACTGTAAATCAACAACATGCTGATATTGGTAGGAACTGTAGAAAGCTCTCATCAAGTTTAATTATCTTCTTATTAGTTGTAGAAGCCAAAGCTAAACTGACTAAATTTCCCATCTTAAGTAGGTAGTAAATGTGAAGCAAAGAGTAGACTTCTAACCTTGAATTACAATGCTTGTGTTCATACCACATGACAGTACTTCTTTAGCAGATATTTACATAGGTATTTACTTGGACAGGTATTTGCCCATCCATGGATGTGTGTATATATATATATATTTTTTTTTTTAAATAAACTGACCATGTATTTTCCCCCTAAAATCCTTAAACAGCAACTTACCAGTGGGAAAAAAATAACAAATTCTATTTTCTTAAAATGGCTTAAATTCCTTCCAACAATAAGTCACTGGCAGCTTCTCCACCTCATCTCTAACACAATGCCACATGTCATCAGCACCTGTAGCAGCTGACAGTTTTTGCACATGCCATGCTGTTTTCTGTCTGCACCCTCTGTGCCTGGAAAACATTATCTGTACCCTCTCTCCCAGGCAGTGCCTGAACAGCTCCTGTTCAACTTCCTGAGCTTATCATGCAGGGGGATTTCGTGATCACATTTGCGTTGCTAAAAGAGATCTCTGGAACAGTGTGTAGGGCAGTTTAAAAGGAAGATTAATCAGAAAAAGGTAGGCCAGTAGAATCATAATTCAAGTAGTTTAGGTCAAGGGTTGGCAACGGTGTCCATCCTGCAGGCTAAACCTGGTCTACTGGCTATACACACGTATACATATATGCATGTATATACATATATATACACACATAAATATATACACACATAAATATATACACTGTATGTATGTATATATATGTATATGTATGTGTATATATGTATGTATGTAAATATATTTGTGATATTTGTAAATATATATTTGTAATAATAAATATATAATAAAATATATGTGTATATATGTATATGGTATATATTATATATACATATATGTGTATGTATATATATAGTTCATATAAAGTAAAACATTTATCTTTAATACACATGCAGATTTATCAAAAATGTCCAAGTCCAGAGATATTGTATCCCTATAATTGGAGAAAACTATCCTTGGGTAGGGCTTCCCAGATGGTGCTAGTGGTAAAGAACTTGCCTGCCAATGAAGGAGACATAAGAAATGTGGGTTAGATTCCTGGGTTGGGAGGATCCCCTGGAGGAGAGCATGCAACCCACACTAGTATTCTTGCCTGGAGAACCCCATGGACAGAGGAGCCTGGTAGGCTACAGACCATAGGGTCGCAAAGAGTCAGACACAACTGAAGCAACCTAGCTCGCATGCATTGGTTAAAATTCTCGGTCATGGCTACTTAAATTGCTTATAATTCTGGAGAAGGAAATGGCAGTTATGTACTCAACTCTTATATATGACACATTTATTGTATTCCAGGGACAAAAAAGAAAGTAATGTGATCAAAAAAGAATGTAATGTGATTACAGTACACAAATTAAGAGGACACGGGTATGAAATGAAGTTAAGGAAGAAAAAAAAGAGACTGAGGGCAGATCATTTATAAATCAGTACATCATAGTAAGAGTTGTAACTTTTACTCTGGGAGAATGGAGGAGTAGTTATAGGACTATGAACCAAAGGAATGGCATTATGACATTTAATGTTTTAAAGTGACCAAATTATCTCTGGTTGAAGAATAAATGTTAAGAAGAAAAAGGCAGAAGTAGGAATTTGATTACAGCATGTTGGAGTAATCATGTTTTTCAGGGAGATGATATGGTGTGATCTATACTAGGGAGGTTCAATTAAGTTCAGTTCAGTCGGTCTGTCATGTTTGACTCTTTGTGACCCCATGAACTGCAGCATGCCAGGCCTCCCTGTCCATCACCAACTGCCAGAGTTTACACAAACTCATGTCCACTGAGTCGGTGATGCCATCCAACTGTCGTCACCTTCTCTTCCCACCTTCAATCTTATCCCAGCATCAGGGTATGCTCAAATGAGTCAGTTCTTTGCATCAGGTGGCCAAAGCACTGGAGTGTCAGTTTCAGCATCTGTCCTTCCAATGAATATTATGGACTGATTTCCTTTAGGATGGACCAGTTGGATCTCCTTGCAGGCCAAGGGACTCTCAAGAGTCTTCTCCAACCCACATTCCAAAAGCATCAATTTTTCAGCGCTCAGCTTTCTTTATAGTTCAACTTTCACATCCATACATCACTACTGGAAAAACCATAGCTTTGACTAGATGGACTTTGTTGGCAAAATAATGTCCCTGCTTTTTAATATGTTGTTTAGGTTGGTCTGGGAGTGGTGGGTGTGCAGGTGCAGGAGGGCCTAGAGGAGCTACTCCTCGTTCAAGGTCAGGAGGGATGGCAGTGAGGAGATACCCCTCGTCCATAGTAAGGAGCAGCAGCTGTGCTTTGCTGGAGCAGCCATGAAGAGATACCCCATGTCCAAGGTAAGAGAAACCCAAGTAAGACAGTAGGTGTTGCAAGAAGGCATCAGAGGGCAGACAAACTGAAACCATAATCACAGAAAACTAGTCAATCTAATCACACTGGGACCATAGCCTTGTCTAACTTAATGAAACTAAGCCACGTCATGTGGGGCCAACCAAGACAGGCGGGTCATGGTGGAGAGGTATGAGAGAATGTGGTCCACTGGACAAGAGAATGGCAAACCACTTCAGTATTCTTGCCTTGAGAACCCCAAGAACAGTATGAAAAGGCAAAATGATAGGATATTGAAAGAGGAACTCCCCAGGTCAGTAGGTGCCCAATATGCTACTGGAGATCAGTGGAGAAATAACTCCAGAAAGAATGAAGGGATGGAGCCAAAGCAAAAACAATTCCCAGTTGTGGATGTGACTGGTGACAGAAGCAAGGTCCAATGCTGTAAGGAACAACACTGCATCAGTTCAGTTCAGTTCAGTGTTCGGTCATGTTCGACTCTTTGCGACCCCATGAATTGCAGATCGCCAGGCCTCCCTGTCCATCACCAACTCCCAGAGTTCAGCCAGACTCACTTCCATCGAGTCAGTGATGCCATCCAGCCATCTCATCCTCTGTCATCCCCTTCTCCTCCTGCCCCCAATCCCTCCCAGCATCAGACTCTTTTCCAATGAGTCAACTCTTCGCATGAGGTGGCCAAAGTACTGGAGTTTCAGCTTTAGCAAAATTCCTTCCACAGAAATCCCAGGGCTGATCTCCTTCAGAATGGACTGGTTGGATCTCCTTGCAGTCCAAGGGACTCTCAAGAGTCTTCTCCAACACCACAGTTCAAAAGCATCAATTCTTCGGTGCTCAGCTTCTTCACAGTCCAACTCTCACATCAATACATGACCACTGGAAAAACCACAGCCTTGACTAGACGGACCTTTGTTGGCAACGTATTATCTCTGCTTTTGAATATGCTATCTAGGTTGGTCATAACTTGCCTTCCAAGGAGCAAGCGTCTTTTAATTTCATGGCTGCATTCACCATCTTCAGTGATTTTGGAGCCCAGAAAAATAAAGTCTGATACTGTTTCCACTGTTTCCCCATCTATTTCCCATGAAGGGATGGGGCCAGATGCCATGATCTTTGTTTTATGAATGTTGAGCTTTAAGCCAACTTTTTCACTTTCCTCATTTACTTTCATCAAGAGGCTTTTGAGTTCCTCTTCACTTTCTGCCATAAGGGTGGTGTCATCTGCATATCTGAGGTTATTGATATTTCTCTTGGCAATCTTGATTCCACCTTGTGCTTCTTCCAGTCCAGCGTTTCTCGTGATGTACACTGCATAGAAGTTAAATAAACAGGGTGACAATATACAGCCTTGACATACTCCTTTTCCTATTTGGAACCAGTCTGTTGTTCCATGTCCAGTTCTAACTGTTGCTTCCTGACCTGCATACAGATTTCTCAAGAGGCAGGTCAGGTGGTCTGGTATTCCCATCTCTTTCAGAATTTCCCACAGTTTATTGTGATCCATAGAGTCAAAGGCTTTGGCATAGTCAACAAAGCAGAAATAGATGTTTTTCTGGAACCCTATTGCTTTTTCCATGATCCAGCAGATGTTGGCAATTTGATCTCTGGTTCCTCTGCCTTTTCTAAAACCAGCTTGAACATCTGGAAGTTCACGTGTCACGTATTGCTGAAGCCTGGCTTGCAGAATTTTGAGCATTATTTACTAGCATGTGAGATGAATGCAATCGTGCAGTAGTTTGAGCATTCTTTGGCATTGCCTTTCTTTGGGATTGGAATGAAAACTGACCTTTTCCAGTCCTGTGGCCACTGCTGAGTTTTCCAAATTTGCTGGCATATTGAGTGCAGCACTTTCACAGCATCATCTTTCAGGATTTGAAATAGCTCAATTGGAATTCCATCACCTCCACTAGCATTGTTCATAGAGATGCTTTCTAAGGCCCACATAGGAACCTGGAATGTTAGGTCCATGAATCAAGGCAAACTGGAAGTGGTCAAATGGGAGATGGCAACGGTGAACGTCAACATTCTAGGAATCAGCGAAGTAAAATGGACTGGAATGGGTGATATTAACTCATATGACCATTATTTCTACTACAGTGGGCAGGAATCCCTTAGAAGAAATGAAGTAGCCATCATGGTCAAAAAAAGAGTCCTAAATGCAGTACTTTGACGCAATCTCAAAAACGACAGAATGATCTCTGTTCATTTCCAAGGCAAGCCATTCAATATCACAGTAATCCAAGTCTATGCCCCAACCAGTAACGCTGAAGAAGCTGAAGTTGAATGCTTCTATGAAGACCTACATGACCTTTTAGAACACCCAAAAAGATGTCCTTTTCATTATACGGGACTGGAATGCAAAAGTAGGAAGTCAAGAAACACCTGGGGTAACAGGCAAATTTGGCCTTGGAATTCGGAATGAAGCAGGGCAAAGGCTAATAGATACTTGCTAAGAGAACACACTGGTCATAGCAAACACCCTTTTCCAACAACACAAGAGAAGAAGACACTACACATGGACATCACCAGATGGTCAACACCAAAATCAGGTTGATTATATTCTTTGCAGCCAAAGATGGAGAAGCTCTATACAGTCAGCAAAAACAAGACTGGGATGATCTGACTGTGGCGCAGATCATGAACTCCTTATTGCCAAATTCTGACTGAAATTGAAGAAAGTAGGGAAAACCACTAGACCATTCAGATATGACTGGAATCAAATCCCCTATAATTATACAGTGGAAGTGAGAAATAGTTTTAAGGGACTAGATCTGATAGATAGAGTGCCTGATGAACCATGGACTGAGGTTCGTGACACTGTACAGGAGACAGGGATCAAGACCATCCCCATGAAAAAGAAATGCAAAAAAGCAAAATGGCTGTCTGGGGAGGCCTTACAAATAGCCATGAAAAGAAAAGAAGCTTATAAAAGCAAAGGAGAAAAGGAAAGATATACCCATTTGAATGCAGAGTTCCCAAGAATAGCAAGGAGAGATAAGAAAGCCTTCCTCAGCAATCAATGCAAATAAATAGAGGAAAACAACAGAATGGGAAAGATTAGAGATCTCTTCAGGAAAATTAGAGATATCAAGGGAACATTTGATGCAAAGATGGGCTCAATAAAGGACAGAAATGGTACGGACCTAACAGAAGCAGAAGATATTAAGGAGAGGTGGCAAGAATACACAGAAGAACTCTACAAAAAAGATCTTCAAGACCCAGATAATCACGATGGTGTGATCACTCACTTAGAGCCAGACATCCTGGAATGTGAAGTTAAGTGGGCCTTAGAGAGCATCACTATGAACAAAGCTAGTGGAGGTGATGCTTTTCCAGTTGAGCTATTTCAAATCCTGAAAGATGATGCTATGACAGTGCTGCACTCAATATGCCAGCAAATTTGGAAAACTCAGCAGTGGCCACAGGACTGGAAAAGGTCAGTTTTCATTCCAATCCCAAAGAAAGGCAATGCCAAAGAATGCTCAAACTACCACACAATTGCACTCATCTCACACGCTAGTAAAGGAATGCTCAAAATTCTGCAAGCCAGGCTTCAGCAATACATGAACCATGAACTTCCAGATGTTCAAGCTGGTTTTAGAAAAGGCAGAGGAACCAGAGATCAAATTGCCAACATCTGCTGGATCATGGAAAAAGCAAAAGAGTTCCAGAAAAACATCTATTTCTGCTCTATTGACTATGCCAAAGCCTTTGACTGTGTGGATCACAATAAACTGTGGGAAATTCTGAAAGAGATGGGAATACCAGACCACCTGACCTGCCTCTTGAGAAATCTGTATGCAGGTCAGGAAGCAACAGTTAGAACTGGACATGGAACAACAGACTGGTTCCAAATAGGAAAAGGAGTATGTCAAGCCTGTATATTGTCACCCTAGAGTACATCATGAGAAACGCTGGGCTGGAAGAAGCACAAGCTGGAATCAAGATTGCTGGGAGAAGTATCAATAACCTCAGATATGCAGATGACACCACCCTTATGGCAGAAAGTGGAGAGGAACCAAAAATCCTCTTGATGAAAGTGAAAGAGGAGAGTGAAAAAGTTGGCTTAAAGCTCAACATTCAGAAAACGAAGATCATGGCATCTGGTCCCATCACTTCATGGGAAATAGATGGGGAAACAGTGGAAACAGTGTCAGACTTTACTTTTTGGGGCTCCAAAATCACTGCAGATGGTGATTTCAGCCATGAAATTAAAAGACGCTTACTCCTTGGAAGGCAACTTATAACCAACCTAGATAGCTATTGAAAAGTAGAGGCATTACTTTGGCAACAAAGGTCCGTCTAGTCAAGGCTATGGCTTTTCCAGTGGTCATGTATGGATGTGAGAGTTGGACTGTGAAGAAAGCTGAGCGCCGAAGAACTGATGCTTTTGAACTATGGTGTTGGAGAAGACTCTTGAGAGTCCCTTGGACTGCAAGGAGATCCAACCAGTCCATCCTAAAGGAAATCAGCCCTAGGTGTTCTTTGGAGGGAATGATGCTAGAGCTGAAACTCCAGTACTTTGGCCACCTCATGCGAAGAGTTGACTCATTGGAAAAGACTCTGATTCTGGGAGGGATTAGGGGCAGGAGGAAAAATAGGACGACATAGGATGAGATGGCTGGATGGCATCACCGACTCGATGGACATGAGTTTGAGTTATCTTTGGGAGTTGGTGATAGACAGGGAGGCCTGGCGTGCTGTGATACATGGGGTCGCAAAGAGTCGGACATTTAGAGACTTAACTGAACTGAACTGAACTGAGGTTGGTCATAACTTTTCTTCCAAGGAGCAAGCTTGTTTTAATTTCATGGCTGCAGTCACTATCTGCAATGTACCAGTTAGAAACTAACGATGGTAAAACATTACGAAAGAGACCTTAGTACAAGATCTGGCTCACAGAAGTCTGGCCCCCAGAACTTAATGAACTAAATTAATAAACTAAATTAAAGATTCTATCAAGGGCACTGTATTTGTCACAGGTGATTATAATATTCTAGTTTAACCCGGCTGTTCTTACTAAAAACAATATATTGCATCTTGTTTAAATAACAGGTGTTTTAGCTTGTTTCTTTTGACTATAGAAAACTATAAAGACAATTTGCTATAATAAACACTTAAGTGCTTTGTTGCTATACCTATTCCAAACACTGGCAGTGATTGTCTCTGAAGTTTTTACCATACCCCTCACCAGAGATTAACTTTTCCATTTTTTTTCCTCCAATTAATACACTGGGGGAGGTAGTTTAGATTTGACATTAACAATTTAAACTGCAAATCTTTCAAATCCTAATTTTCCCTTTTCCAGCTTTATGGCTTTGAGAAAATAACAATCTCTCTAAGCCTCAGCTTCCTTATCTGTCATGGTAATGATATGAAATATTATTTGTAAAGTATATAATGGCAAACACATTTGGGATACTCAATTGTATTTCTCAATCACAGAAATAGTTGTGAAAGCCATTAATTTCTTCCCCAGTTTTGAAAAAAAGACTCTTCTTTGGGCATCTGCAAGCACCTTCATTAGGATCATAGCTATACTTTAACATATTCTAAAACAAAAATATAAAAGTAAAAAACAATGCAGAGAAAGCAGAAGTTAATAAAATAAGCAGTCTCTTTAGCAGAATCCAAGGGCAATAACATCCATAAAATGGGTAGGTTTAACAAATACATTTTTATTTTATGAACTGCTTTAACATTTGAGTTGAAATTAAAGAAAGTGTTTTATTAAAAATATTTATGTCAAGGGAAACAGTAAAATAATACAAGCTCTGTAATTTTCACTGCAATTTCTTTGTCACTAATGAACAGACATCTGTTCTACCAGGTTGAATAAAACATTACAGTTTAGTAGGTTATATAATCTGATAGAACATTTTGAAATAAATGATTGAATACATCTTCAGTCTGAAAATAGCAAATCATAAAGCATGTGATATATAAGAGCATAGTTTGAAAAACAATCGTTGACCTAGCCTATGTCTAAATACTACCATATTTTTTAAAAAAATAATACTTATTATTGCAAAAACATTAAAACCTCAAAGCTTTCAGAAAAAGAAGATATGAGAGTTTTCAAAATATATAAATGTTTCGTGTAAATCAAATAGCTAATATAATTTCATACAAATAGAAAAATATGAACAACTAAAGAGATAAGGAAGAACAAATGATGGTGTCTGAGTCGAAGAAGATTTAAGAAATAAGAAGCAGAGGATCTTGAGAGAATAACATAAACAGTGAATTTGTAACTAAATTTTTTTCAGTTATTGATTTTTGGTTTATTTAAAGATCTAGACAACTTTCCGACAGAGGCAGAAATTTATCACTAAAGCAGGTCCATATTTTTTCAAAATTATCACTATACTAGTAGAAACTATCCAAACATGAAAGATGACCTAAAAATTAAAACATCTTCAAACCATTTCTATAAAGGACAGAAAAAAATTATTAAACGTGTAGAAAATTACTATCATTAAAATGACCTCAAAAATCACTAAGATAATATGCTTTTTAGACTTTTAGCAGGGATACTACATGCCAGAATAAATGGAACTATGTCAAAGTTTTGAGTGAATATAAGTTAGAAATCTAGCATTCTATTCATACTTTTTCAAACACGTGGAATCAAAATGTCATACTTTCTTAACTAGGCAAAAATTCAGTTTCTAGTATATATATATATATATTATACATGCTATTTATATATATATATATATACATATACATACAAAGTTTTTACTACACTAGACAAAGGCTTAAAAAACAAGAAATTAACATGCAATACAGTATTAGCTAAAGTACAGATTTTGTTCAAATTTCACAAAATCTTATGCTTGTGCCCATTATTTGATTTCATAGATTATTCAAGATTCCACATTTATTTAATTGCATTGAGCAGCTTTAGCTTCAGGTAACAATGTCTGATAAATTATCTTTCCATTTTTATTCTGTCATATGTATTTTCTAATTTTATTTTCATGGCTTCTTAGATACACCCATCATTTAAAAGTGGACATTTAATTTCCAAAAGCATTGGGTTTCTAAAGTAGCTTTGATATTAATTTCTCATTTTGATACTAACTTCTCATTTAAATGCTCTCTTCTTTGCAATTACCCTCTGTCTTTTTTTCAGTCTTTTAACTTTATTAAGGCTTTCAATGACTAAGTCAAAGATCTTTCCTTGTAACTAGAGAGCGTTAACAAATTTTGATCTCTTTCTGTAATGACCTTTATGTCTGAGTGTCTCACAGCAAGATCACAAATTCAAAGTGTTCCAAATTGAACTTGCTTTTCCTGAGATCCATTTGTCTTCCTAAAATTCCAATCTTAGTAAATTCTACTGTTTGTCTAGTCAAGGCTATGGTTTTTCCTGTGGTCATGTATGGATGTGAGAGCTGGACTGTGAAGAAGGCTGAACGCCGAAGAATTGATGCTTTTGAACTGTGGTGTTGGAGAAGACTCTTGAGAGTCCCTTGGACTGCAAGGAGATCCAACCAGTCCATTCTGAAGGAGATCAGCCCTGGGATTTCTTTGGAAGAAGTGATGCTAAAGCTGAAACTCCAGTACTTTGGCCACCTCATGCAATGAGTTGACTCATTGGAAAAGACTCTGATGCTGGGAGGGATTGGGGGCAGGAGGAAAAGAGAACGACAGAGGATGAGATGGCTGGATGGCATCACTGACTCGATGGATATGAGTCTTAGTGAACTCCGGGAGTTGGTGATGGACAGGGAGGCCTGGCATGCTGTGATTCATGGGGTCACAAAGAGTCAGACACGACTGAGCGACTGATCTGATCTGATCTGATCTATTTAGTAATCCAAGACAGAAATATCTACACTTGCAAATAATTTTCATTAATTAAATTATTCAGTATACATTCATTGCTTATGTAGGCCTGACAACCTCAAATGTCTTATAGATAATCAAGGCCAAAAGCTTGATAATGAATAGGTAAGTATATGCTTGCTTAAATCCATTTATATTTTAAAAGGATTTTCTTTTTTTTCAAATACTATGCAGAGCCAACAAAATAGAAAACTTGCTGACTATGGTTATTTCACTTTTTGGGATATGTTAGGTTATGACAAAGAGATGCAGAGGACACAATACTGAAAGAAGATATGAAACTCTCCTCTCAGAGTTCACTGACATATATGGGAGACAAATAGGAAAAACAAAATAAAATGTGGTACCATATCATAAGAGGGGAGACTGCTATGAAAGAAGAAAGAGAGGCACATAATAAAGGCTTGTTTGGGGGTTGAAACCTTAGCTTAATACTGAAAACTGAGCAGATATAGCCAAACAATAAATAAGAAAGCTATTTCTAGGTAAGGAATGCACAATAGAAAACTCCCAGGGGTTACAGTCATGATAGATTTTGGGAACCACAAAAGTTTGAGAACAAGAAACAACTATGGCTACAGTCTGTGTATATGTGTGTGTGTGTGTGTGTGTGTATGTGTGTGTGTGTGTGTGTGTGTATATAAGTGGAAAGTTGAGGTGGGAGTGAGATGAGGGATAAAGGATTGATGATCTGTGAGATTAGAAAACAAAATTGAGATTAAGTTATAGAAAGCATTTCTATACTCTGTATATCTGGCAGATTTTATCTGTTCCATTTCAAGTTATTCCTAACCCCTCAAACAGAACCATACCTTATTTAGGATATAGGTAGATTTTCTTATTTCCATGACACCCCCAGGAAGTCTCATGCTTAATTTAAACCAGTTATGTATGCTGATCTCATTTTGCTAAGCAACTGGCTGTTTCAAAGCTTTGTGGTGGTTTTGTCCGACTCTTGCGACCCTGCGGTATATAGCCAACCAGGCTCCTCTGTCCATGGGATTCTCCAGGCAAGAACACTGGAGTGGGTTGCTGTTTCCTTCTCCATCAAAGATGTGTAGGACAACAATTTTTGGCCAATTAAATGGCTGGACAAGACTTCTCATGCTCGACAAAAATACAAGAATTCAAAAAGAGAAAAATTTTTGCCAATTTTCCTTCTTCCTTCTTTAAAAGAAGGATTGGTACCTAGAGCAAGACGAATAGCGGCCATCTTGCCATCACAAGACAATCAGCACAATACTTAAAAGTAACATACTCAGAATGATACAGAAAAAGGACTTAGAAACATAGAGGTTTGGTCATCAATGGCATTATTGAGAAGACAAATATATGCTGAAGGTATTTCTAGACTTCCCATTACTTGAGAAAAATGCAACTTTATCTGTAAAATTGTCTTTGGGTATTTCCTTAATTGTAATAGCTTATATAAAGGAATTTAGAAGTTAACTCAGGATAAACCATTTTGCCTTTTTTTTTTTTCCACTTTTTTTTCTTTTTTTCCTGGTTTAATGTTACTCAACATTTGTGGAGAAAGGTGTAAATCATGGTGCTATCCCATCAACTGCTAATGTACCCCATTCCCTCTTAGAAATCTTCTTTGTAATCTTTTTTTTTAATTAATTTATTTTTATTGAAGGATAACTGCTTTACAGAATTTTGCTGTTTTCTGTCAAACCTCAACATGAATCAGCCATAGGTATACATATATCCCCTCCCTTTGGAAACTCCCTCCCCATCCCACCCCTCTAGGTTGATACAGAACCCCTGTTTGAGTTTGCTGAGCCATACAGCAAATTCCCATTGGCTATCTATTTTACATAAGGTAATGTAAGTTTCCATGTTACGCTTTCCATACATCTCACCCTCTCCCCATGTTCATAAGTCTATTCTCTATGTCTGTTTCTCCATTTTTGCCCTGTAAATAAATTCTTCAGTACTATTTTTCTAGATTCTGTATATATGTGTTAGAATACTATAGAATACCATAGTACATATCTTTCTCTTTCTGACTCACTTCACTCTGTCTAATAGGTTCTAGGTTCATCAATATCCTTTGTAATCTTTATCAACCAACCCACTTTGTACTTTATATTCAGCAATACAAACTGTCCATGAATATGCTGTATGGTTTAAGAACTCTGTGCATATGCATATGCTCTACTTTCATTCTGATATTTTTGCTTACTGTTCTTGTCTATATGGAAAACTTATTTTTTCATATCATACTGAAGATGTCACCTCCTTTGGACAGCTTTTCTGGTACACCTCCTTATAACCTTCAAAGAGTAAATGACCTGTTTTCCTTTACATTCTTGCTGTTCAGTTGTTCAGTTGTGTCCAATTCTTTGCAACTTCATGAACTACAGCATGCCAGGCTTCCCTGTTCTTCACCACCTACCAGAGCTTGCTCAAATTCATGTCCATTGAGTCAGTAATGCCATCTAACCATCTCACCCTCTGTTATCCATTTCTCCTCCTGCCTCCAATCTTTCCCAGCATTAGGGTTTGTTCTAATGAATTAGCTCTTCACATCAGGTGGCCAAAGTATTGGAGTTTCAACTTCAGCATCAGTCATTCCAATGAATATTCAGAGTTGATTTCCTTTAGGATTGACTGGTTTGATCTCCTTACAGTCCAAGGGACTCTCAAGAGTCTTCCTCAACACCACAGTTTGAAAGGATCAATTTTTCAGTACTTAATTTCTTTATATTCCAAATCTCACATCCATATATGACTACTGGAAAAACTGCAGTCTTGACTAGACAGACATTTGTTAGAAAAGTAATGTTTCTGCTTTTTAATATGCTCACTCAGTTTTTCATAGCTTTTCTTCCAAGGAGCAAGTGTCTTTTAATTTCATGGCTGTAGTCACCATCTGCAGTGATTTTGGAGCCCCCAAAATAAAATCTCACACTGTTTCCATTGTTTCCCCATCTATTTGCCATGAAGTGATGGGACCAGATACCATGATCTTAGTTTCCTGAAAGTTGAGTTTTAAACCAGCTTTTTCACTCTCCTCTTTCAGCATCATCAAGTGGCTCTTTAGTTCCTCTTTGCTTTCTGCCATTAGGGTAGTGTCCTCTGCCTATCTGAGGTTATTGATATTTCTCCTGGCAATGTTGATTCCAGATTGTGATTTATCTTTCAGTTACCTGCTAGTATCTGTGAATGGCGAAAATCAGCAATATGCCTAGGAAACTGAGCCTGTGAGTTTCATTCCCTAACTCTCCAACATAAAGGAAACATCTAGGAATAGACTTGAGAGTAATAAGGCCAAGGATCAGCACAAAGATAATAAACAAATGAAGAAACAAAATAGTATCAGACAACAAGTATTACATAGAAATGATAGAATGATATAATAACTGTGTGGAGGTGTCAGAAAATGACTAGAAAGTTTATATTTAATTTGACATCTATTATGAGACACTTACTCCTACAGAGATTTGACAGAAAGGGTCTCAAGTAGGAAAAAATGTTTCAGAAACAGAAAAAGAAGCTAGTTTGGATGGCTGGATCAGATTGAAAGGTGGGAAGTATGATCCAAAGTTAGCTCAATGAGAGAGAAACAGAACAGGTTCTAAAACAATTACTTTTATAATGTAATTTATTATTCTATGTGCAAGAGGGAAGTTGTTAGAGGATTTCCAACAGAGAAGTGATGTGATTTGATCTATGTTTTTAAAAGATCATTTTGACTGCTGTGTGGTAAATGCATCAAAGATAAAGTGGTAGTAGAAGGATCATTTGTGGTTGTATTGATGGTTTGAGGGAGACACTATAGTGATTTGAAAATTAGGAAAGTTTTAACTGAAATAGAGAGTGCTGGATATATTTAGAATACCTTTGAAATTGGAATCAAAAGAATTTCCTGACAAGTTGGTTATGGCGGAATATACTTAAAAGTCGTTAGTATCTCTACAAAGAGCCTTTTATAAGGAGAATGCTAATTTAGTCTATGGCACTGCTAAGTCTTCTCTCGTATTTCTACGTTTGGTTTATCAATCAGTTGATAGATCTTTTCCTTCCTCCTACTCCAAATCTCCTGCCTCACTTTGGTTATTTATCTTGTTTAACCTAAAAATTTTCTCATTACTCAGATATCTTTTTGTTTTATTTCCTCTTCTTTTTTATTCTCATTTCATTACTATAAGAGTATCTCATTACATAATTAGTCATAATCCCTTTTTACACTCTGTCCAAGTCACACAGTATTTCCATCATAACAAGTCTTAAAAAAATAAGTTATATATATTTAATAAAGCTGCAATTTTCTCTATTAAAAGGTACATAATACTAAATCTGAGTAGCTGTTCAAATGCAGCATGAGCAAGTCTGACAATACAATAGTGAATTTTGTATTTATATTCTTCTTGTCATTAATGGGGACACTAGTAGATTATTTTTACATTTATTTTATATTGGGGCATAGTTGATTGAAAATATTGTGTTAGTTTCATTTGTACAACAAAGCAATTCAGTTACACATTTACATGTATCTATTCTTTTTGAAATTATTTTCCCATTTATATTATTACAGAATATTGAGCAACATCTCCTGTGCTATTTGATGTTGCTGTTGTTCAGCTGCTAAATCATATCTGACTCTTTGTGACCCACATGGACTGCAGCAGCACACAATGCTCCTCCGTCCTTCATTATCTCCCAGAGTTCACTCATATATTTTGTCAGTTATTTAATGTAAATATAGTAGTGTGTACATGTCATCCCAAATTCCCAATATATCACCCCCCAACCCCCAACAGGTCTGCCCTGGCCTGTAGTCATCAATTTGTACTCTCAGTCTGTGACTCCATCTTGTAAACAAGTTTAACTTTTTTTTTTAGATTTCACATATAAGCAATATCATATGATACTTGTCTTTTTCTTTTGACTTCTCAGTATGATATCCACCATGTCCATCCATGTTGCTGCAAATGGCATTATTTCATAGTTTTTAATGGCTGAGTAATACTCCATTATATATACACCATATCTTTATCCATTCATCTGTTTGTGGACATTTATGATTTTCTCATATTTGTCTATTGTAAACAGTGCTGTGATGAAAACTGGGGTGCATATATCCATTCAAGTCATGTTTTTCTCCAGATATATTCTGAGGAGTGGGATTCCTAGATTATATGGTAGCTAAATTTAAGTTTCTTAAGGAACCTCCATACTGTTTTTTATAGTGGCTATACCAATTTACATTCCCACCGACAGTATAAGAGGGTTCCCTTTTCTCCATAGTCTCTCCAACATTTTATTATTTGATAATTTTTGAAGATGGCCATTTGAATTGACATGAGATGACATTTTTTTGTAATTCTGATTTGTAATATTGATTCCCAAAGAGTTGGACACGACTGAGTGACTGAACTGAACTGAATGTTCCCTCTATGCACACTTTCTGAAGACTTTTTACCATAAATGGGTGCCGAATTAGTTAAAAGATTTTCCTGCATCTATTGAGATAATCATATGGTTTTAATTCTTTAATTTTTTGATATAGTGTATCACACTGATTTGAAGATACTAAAAATTTCTTAATACAGTTCCACTTGATCATGATATCAGTTCAGTTCAGTCTCTCAGTGGTGTCTGACTCTTTGCGATCCCAAAGACTGAAGCATACCAGGCTTCCCTGTCCATCACCAACTCCTGGAGTTTACCCAAACTCATGTCCATTGAGTCAGCGATGAGATCCAACCATCTCATCCTCTGTCATCCCCTTCTCCTCCCGCCTTCAATCTTTCCCAGCATCAGGGTCTTTTCAAATGAGGCAGTTCTTTGCATCACGTGTCCAAAGTATTGGAGCTTCAGCTTCAGCTTCAGCATCAATCCTTCCAATGAATATTCAGGACTGATTTTCTTTAGGATTGACTGGTTTGATCTTCTTGCAATCCAAGGGACTTTCAAGAGTCTTCTCCAAGACCACAGTTCAAAAGCATCAATTCTTTGGTGCTCAGCTTTTGTTACTGTCTCACTCTCACATCTATACATGACTACTGGAAAAACCATAGATTTGACTAGACAGACTTTTGCTGGCAAAGCAATGTCTCTGCTTTTTAATATGATGTCTAGGTTGGTCATAGCTTTTCTTCCAAGGAACAAGTATCTTTTAATTTCATAGCTGCCGTCACCATCTGCAGTGATTTTGGAGCCCAAGAAAATAAAGTCTCTCACTATTGCCATTGTTTCCCCATGTATTTGCTATAAAGTGATGGGATCAGATGCCATGATCTTACTTTTTTGAATGTTGAGTTTTAAGCCAACCTTTTCACTCTCCTCTTTCACTTTCATCAAGAGGCTCTTTAGTTCTTCTTCACTTTCTGCCATAAGGGTGGTGTCATCTGCATATCTGAGGTTATGCATGGTATATGATCTTTTTAATCTATTGATGGTCTGTGACCCTTTTAATCTATTGATGGATTCATATTGCTAGTGTTTTGTTACTAGAAATTTGTTTGCTAGTGTTTGAGGATTTTTGCTTCTATATTCATCAGTGATACTGGTCTGTAAATTTCTTTCTTTGTGGTATCTTGGTCTGATTATGGTATCAGGGTGATGATGATCTCATAGAATGTGTTTGGGAGTATTCCTTCCTCTACAATTATTTGGAAGAGTTTCAGAATAGTAAGTATTAACTGTTCTCTAAATGTTTGATAGAATTTTCCTCTGAATCTTTCAGGTCCTGGACTTTTATTGGTTAAGAGTTTTTAAAGCAGTTTCAATTTCATTACTTGTGACTGGCCTGTTACTTTCTATTTCTTCCTGGTTCAGTCTTGTGATATTGTATCTACTAAGAATGTGTCTACTTTTTGTAGATTATCCATTTTACTGGCATAGAGTTCTTATGATCCTCTATATTTTTGTGATAGATGTTGTAATTTATCCTTTTTCATTTCTAGTCTTATTGATTTCAGCACTCTCCCTTGTTCTCTTGATGAGTCTGGCAAAAGGTTTATGAACTTTTTTTTTTTTTTAATCTTTTCAAAGAACCAGCTTTTGGTTTCATAGATCTTTTCTATTGTTTTCATTTCTCTTCATTAATTTCTCCTCTGATCTTTATGATTTCTTTCTACTAACTTTGCATTTTCTTTGTTCTTTCTCTATTTGCTTTAGGTGTAACATTAGGCTTGTTATTCATGTTTTTTGTTTGTTTACTGAGGTAACACTTTATTGCTATAAACTTCCCTCTTAAAACTGCTTTTGCTGTGTCCCATAGGTTTTAGATTGCAGTTCTTTAATTTTCATTTGTCTCTAGGTAGTTTTAGTTTTCCTTTTTTATTTCATCAGTTTTCCATTTATTTTTAGTAGCATGTTGTTTAGCTTCCATGTGTTTGTAATTTTTACTTTTTTTAAAAATTTATTTTGTTGATATATTTTTGGATGTGCTGGGTTTGTTGTTATGTGTACTTTTCTCTAGTTGCTGTAAGTGGGGGCTACACTCTAGTTGTATTGCACAGGCTTCTCATTGTGGGGGTTTCTTTGTGGAGCACAGGCTCTAGAGGATGTAGTTGTGGTACATGGGTTCAGTAGTTGTGGCTCATGGTCTCTGGAGAACAGACTCAGTAGTTGTGGCTCATGGGCTTAGTTGCTATCAGGTATGTGGGATCTTCCTGGACCAGAAATCGAACCTGTGTCTCCTGCATTTGCAGGCAGATTCTTTACCATTGAGCCACCATGGAAGTTGTTGCCTTTTTATTTTTCTTGCTGATGCTTTCTAATCTCATACTGTGGTTGGAAAACATGTTTGATATAATTTCAATTTTCTTAATTATAGTGATGCTCACTTTATAGCCCAGCCTGTGATTAATCCTGGAGAATGTCCCAGATGCTCTTGAGAAGAATGTGTATGCTGCTTCTTTTGGATGGAAACATCCATAAATATCAGTTAAGTCTATCTGGTATAATGTGTCATTTAAAGCCTTGTTTCTTTATTTATCTTTTGTCTGGATGATCTGTCCATTGATGAAAATGAGGTGTAAAAGTCCCTCCACTATTATTGTGTCACTGTCAATTTCTCCTTTTGTGGCTGATATTAATAGTATTGGTTTATTTGTTGGAGTGTTCCCATGTTGGGTGCATATATACATTCAATAATAAAAATTGTTATATCTTCCTCTTGGATTTATCCTTTGATCATTATGTACTATCCATTTTGTCTTTTTTAACAGTCTTTATTTTAAAGTCTATTCTGTCTTATATGATTATTGCCATTATAGCTTACTCTTGATTTCCATTTGCAGGGAATACCTTTTTCTGTTCCCTCACTTTCAGTCTGTATGTGTCCCTAGATCTGAAGCAGGTCTCCCAAAGAGAATATATAATATATGGATTCTATTTTCCTATCTGCTCAACCAGTCTATATCTTTTGATTGGAGTATTTAATCCATTTACATTTAAGGAAATTACTGACACATATATTCTTACTGCCATTTTCTTAAAGATTTTCAATTTGTTTTTGTAGATCTTTTTTCTATCCTTCCTCTTTTGTTCTCCTCTCTTGTGGTTTGTTGACTAAGTTTAGTGTTGTGTTTGAATTTTTTTTTCTTTCTTTCGTAGCTGTTGTAGATTTTCAGTCTGCAGTTACCATGAGGTTTTGATATACCAGTATATATATATAATATTTCTTTAATTTGTTGTCATTTTAATTTTAAATGTATTTCCAATGCCCTGCATTTGTGCTACCCTCTTATCAAAGTGCTGGTTTTGACATCAAATTTGTGTGCAGATGATTTCCTTCCTTAACTTTATGTTTGCCTTTATTGGTGAGTTTTTCCGTTCATAATTTTCTTGTTTCTAGTAGTAGACTTTTCTTTTCCACATAGAGAAGTTTCTTCATCATTTGTTGCAAAGCTGCTCTGGTGGTGAATTCTCTTAGCTTTTGCTTGTCTGTAAAGTTTTTTTTTCTCTGTTGAATCTGAATGAAAGTCTTGCTGGGGAGAGTATTCTCAGCTACAAGTTTTTCCCTTTCACCATTTTAAATATATTGTGCCACTCCTTTCTGACCTGCAGAATTTCTGTTGCAAAATCAGCAAATAACCTTACACAAGTTTCTTTTTACATTATTTATTGCTTTATCCTTGTTGCTCTTAATATCTTTTGTCTTTAATTTTATCTGTTTGATTACTCTTGATTTTTGGTGTGTTCCTCCTTGGGTTTATCCTGATTGGGACTCTCTGCACTTCCTGGATTGGGTGACTGTTTCCTCTCCCATTTTAGGGAAGTTTTCAGTTATTATATCTTCAGGTTCTTTCTCTCTCTTCTCCATCTGAGACCCCTATAATTTGAATGTTGGTGCATTTAATGTTGTCCCAGAGGTCTCCCAGACTGTCTTCATTTCTTTTTACTCTTTTTTTCTTTATTCTGTTCCATTATATAGCATTATATCTTTCAGCTCACTTATCCGTTCTTCTGCCTTAGTTACTCTATTGATTCCTTCCAGTGTATTATTATTTTGAGTTATATCACTCATCTCCATTTGTTCTTTAGTTTTTATAGATAAAACATTTCTTTATTTAACATTTCTTAATGTCTTCTAAACCTGTGCTTCCATTTTTTTTTTCAAGATCTTGGATGACCTTCACTATCATTACTCTGAATTTTTTTCCAATAGATCTCCTATTTCACTTCACTTCACTTGTTCTCTGGGATTGTATCTTGCTCCCTCATCTGGGACATATTCCTCTGCTGTCTCTAACCTTCTGAGATTGTGGTTTCCATTTCATAGGCTGAAGGATTGTACTTCTTCTTGCTTCTGCTATCTGCCCTCTGGTGAGTGAAGCTAAGTAGCTTGTGCTGGTTTCTCGATGGGAAGGTCTGGTTCCTGCCACCTGGTGGGTGGAGCTGGGTCTTGTCACTTCGGTGGGCAGGTTCATATTCATCAAGATTTTAAGCAGCCTGTCTGTTGATGGGTGGAGCTGTGTTCCCATCCTGTTGGTTTTCTGGCCTGAGGCATCCCAGAACTGGAACCTATAGACTGTTGGGTGGGGCTAGGTCTTGAAACCTCAATGAAAGCCTCCAGGAGGGCTTGCATCAGTGAGTGCTCTCTAGAACTGCTGCTGAGAATGTCTACGTCCCTGAAGTGAGCCACAGCCACCCCAGTCCTCCATAGGAGACACCGTGGGTCTGACTCAATCTCTTATGAGGTTACTGCATTTTTTCTCTGGTTCCTGGTATGCCTGGGACCTTGTGGAGGTCTATTTCTATTGCCCTCAAACTTGTGAAATTCCTGAGATAAAACCCTGCTGGTCTTCAAAGCAAAATTCTTCAGTATCTCAGCAGTAAATTATCCACCTGCAATGCAAGAAATGCTGGTTCAATCCCTGGGTCAGGAAGATGTCCAAAAGAAAGAAATGGCAACCCACTCAAGTATTCTTGCCTGGAAAATCCTGTGGACAGAGGAGCCTGGCAAGCTACAGTCCACAGTGTTGCAAAACAGTTGGACACAACTTAGCGACTAAACATACATATATCACTAGAATGTGAAATAAGCGCAACTGAACAGTAGTTTGAACATTCTTTGGTATTGTCCTTATTTAAGACTGGAAAGAAAACTGACCTTTTCCAGTACCGTGGCCATTGCTGAGTATTCCATATTTGATGACATATTGAGTGCAGCAATTAAGCAGCAGCATTGTTTAGGATTTCAATAGATTAGCTGGAATTCCATCACTTCCACTAGCATTGTTCATAGTAATGCTTCCTAAAACCTACTTGACTTGACACTCCAGGATGTCTGGCTCTAGGTGAGTGATCACACCATCGTGGTTATCCAAGTCATTAAGACCATTTTGATATAGTTCTCTTGTGTATTGTTTTTATCTCTTCTTAATCTCTTCTGCTTCTGCTAGGTCCTTGCAGTTTCTGTCCTTTATTGTGCTCATCCTTGCAGGAAATAGTCCCTTGGAAGCTCCAAGTTTCTTGAAGAGATCTCTAATCTTTCCCATTCTATCATTTTCCTCTATTTCTTTGTATTGTTCATGTAAGAAGGCTTGCTTATCTCTCCTTGCTATTCTCTGGAACTCTGCATTCAGTTGGGTATATTCTTCCCTTTCTCCCTTGCATTTGCTTCTCTTCTTTCTCAGCTATTTGTAAGGCCTCCTCAAACACTTTTCCTTCTTCCATTTCTTTTCTTTAAGATGATTTTGGTCACTGTCACCTGTACAATGTCACAAACTTTTGTCCATAGTTCTTCAGGCACTCTGTCTACCAAGTTTAATCCCTTGAATCTACTTGTCACCTTCACTGTATAATCATAAGGAATTTGATTTAGGTCATACCTGAATGACCTAGTGGTTTTCTCTACTTTCTTCAATTTTTTTGCACGAGTCCATTCTGAAGGAGATCAGCCCTGGGATTTCTTTGGAAGGAATTATGCTAAAGCTGAAACTCCAGTACTTTGGCCACCTCATGCAAAGAGTTGACTCATTGGAAAAGACTCTGATGCTGGGAGGGATTGGGGGCAGGAGGAGAAGGGGGCGACAGAGGATGAGATGGCTGGATTGCATCACTGACTCGATGGACGTGAGTCTGAGTGCACTCTGGGAGTTGGTGATGGACAGGGAGGCCTGGCGTGCTGCAATTCATGGGGTCGCAAAGACTCGGACACGACTGAGCAACTGATCTGATCTGATCTGATATTTTAAACTTTATTTCAACTAAAGATTACCATGATTTAAATGAAGTATATCCTAAAACCACTTCTTCACCTTCTCTTTTCAATATTTTTAGTATAAAATGGCAATAACAGCTTGTTTTTCCATTTTCCCCCTCCAGTAATGAAGAAACTATGAGGATAAAACAAAAAAATATTTAAAATAAGCTCAGAAAGTGTGCACAGTATACAGACTAAGCTTCGTTATTTAAGATTGCCTTCCCATGTCAAAATTTTTGTTATTTCCTAAATGTCCTATCAGATTAGATAACATACTTTGAGTAACTTTCAAAAATCTATTCTTTCTATTTCTTCTATATATTTATACAACTTAAAAGACTTTTTAAAATTAGAGTATTTTGATATCATGATATTGTCCTGTGCAGTCTGAGCCCCACACAATAGAGTATATATGATTGTATTGCTCTCTATTTTCATACCTAGGTAAGATGTCTTTTTAAGGAACTTTCTCAAAGAAATGAGAAACAACTTTCAATAGGGACAATAGTAGTATAATTCTTAACTGCACTGGTCTTAAAACATAACATCAGAGAATGCTGCAATACAGATTTACCCAAATTCAACTAATCAAGCTTTTTTTAAGTATCTAAACTGCTGTTGGATAGATGATCAAAAATATAATGATGATATCTTTCTCCAATAAACAAAATAAATTCCGGTATTGTAAGGGAAGCACACAAGTGAATATCATTCAAACCATATGAACAAGAGAACATGGATACAAGTTATGGGAAACCCAGGAAGATGAAAGTCCATTTGAAGAGTGGATACAATTCTCATAGGCAAACATATTCTAGGAAGAGAGAAGAGCATGTGCTATATTACTGAGCTGATAAAGTGTAGAGACATTTGGAAAAACCGTTTGCCTTAAGCAAATGGTTAATTTCCGGGAACAGTAGTTTGCGTTTTTTACACAACTAAAATGATATATTTTCTGAAGACACACATTTAGCATGCTGTAACACAATATGGTAGAAATGGAAATATAATGTCAGAAAGTTAGATTTGGACTGTATTAAGGAGAAATTTAAATCCAAGAATGCAGATGTACAAGTGAGGCAGGAAGAGCACCAAATTGCAAGCCATAAGCTCGGGGTTCAAGGCATGCCTTTATTAAAGCTAACTGTGCAAACTTCTGGCATACAAGTTTACTCATGAGCAAAACAGCAATATTGACATGTACAATGTTTTAATTAGTAACAACATAATGGTTGTGAAAGTATTTATAATTTAAAGTATGCTATATGTCAGGGATCACTGGTGGCTCAGTGGATAAGGAATCCACCTGCAATGCAGGAGTCATAGGAGACAGGGGTTTGGTACTTGAGTCAGGAAGATCCCCTGGAGGAGGGCATAACAACCCACTCCAATATTCTTGCTTGGAGAATCCCATGGACAGAGGAGCCTGAAGGCCACAGTCCACAGGGTCACAAAGAGTTGGACACAACTAAAGAGCCTCTTGATGAAAGTGAAAGAGGAGAATGAAAAAGTTGGCTTAAAGCTCAACTTTCAGAAAACTAAGATCATAGCATCCAGTCCCATTACTTCATGGCAAATAGATGGGGAAACAGTGGAAACAGTGACTGACTTTATTTTTCTGGGCTCTAGAATCACTTCAGATGGTGATTGCAGCCATGAAATTAATAGACACTTACTTCTGGGAAGGAAAGTTATGACCAACCTAGATAGCATATTACAAAGCAGAAACATTACTTTGTCAACAAAGGTCCGTCTAGTCAAGGCTATGGTTTTTCCAGTAGTTATGTATGGATGTAAGCGTTGGACTATAAAGAAAGCTGAGTGCCAAAGAATTGATGCTTTTGAACTGTGGTGTTGGACTCAAGAGAAGACTCTTGAGAGTCCTTTGCACTGCAAGGAGATCTAACCAGTCCATCCTAAAGGAGATCAATCCTGGGTGTCCACTGGAAGGACTGATGGTAAAGCTGAAACTCCAATACTGTGGCCACCTGATGTGAAGAGCTGACTCATTTGAAAAGATCCTGATGCTGGGAAAGATTGAGGGCAGGAGGAGAAGGGAATGACAGTAGATGCGATGGTTGGATGGCATAACCAGCTCAATGGACATGGGTTTGGGTAGACTCCGGGAGTTGGTGATGGACAGGGAGGCCTGGCACGCTGTGATTCATGGGGTCGCAAAGAGTCAGACACGCCTGAGCAAACTGAACTGAACTGAACTGAAGTGACCGAGCATGCACGTGCATATGCTATATGTCTGTGTATAATAACTGATATAATTTCTTAATTCAGTGAACTTTGGGAGATAACACATTTTTGATACAGGAGTAATGTATCAGGAGCTGTATAATAAGAATCTTTATCTGAAAGACAAGTGTAACTTACCTCCAATAGAAGAGGTAACCATTGCTACTGCAATAGTTAGAATTTTTAAGAGTATAAAGTAAAAAGGAGTCAATATGAGTTGAAAATAATCAATTAATGAGATTGAAGAAGCAGAATCAATAAATTGCTGTATTTAGAGAGTAAAGATTTTTAAATCTGTATGTACTGTGAAAATCATAGGAAAAACAAAAAGAAAAAGAAAAGATGAATAACCAAGCATTTATTGAGCCCTACTTAATTCTGGGTATTAAATATGCCATTTTATGACAGACAATCTAGTCCTTCACTAAAGCAGAACAATTTGGTGTTACTCTTTCCATTTTTATTGAAGAAACAGAACTTGGGGGACAATAATGAGCTTCTCTAAATCAAATAAGAGTGACAGTATCTAAAATTAAGATTCATCTAATTCCAAATTCCATGTTCTCTCATTTGTAATGATGTATATGTGTTGTGGAGAAAAGACTAGCTTAATTTTTTTTAAGTTAAAAAAAGAAAATATCTACATCTCAAGTGAGTGAAAATAATAAAGACCTAGGAGAAACATAGAAAGTCATGAATATTGAATCTTTCAGAAGTAATGCTATTCTTAAAGCCGAATATACAGTAGAAGATGGGAGTTTTGAAAATGGAACATTGACAAATGTTTATTTTTAGGGAATGTGAGGAGAAAATGAATTACCCAAGAAAAGAATGAAAAATGGATGGGCAGAGAGTAGATTTGGGGAAACTAAGGTATTTCTTGTAAATAACCAAGATGACAGTAGAGTCAAGGGAAATAAGGATTACAAAAACTAATTTAATATGGGATGGATAAGTCATTAGTAATTAAAGAGATGATGCAAAAAGCCAAATTACAAAACATTAGGAAATAGTTGTATGATAAGGTAGTGTCACATGGGTAGCTTTTCCTTAAAATATTTTTATGGGAGGAGATATAACACCTTTGAAAATTTCTATTAATGATCTCTTTGCAAATACTAAAGTTAGATATATAAATGAACATATATAGAAGTCATGCTAGAACAGGGGGTGAAGATGGATCCAAATTCAAAAGTGTGACAGATACATGATGAGAGTCAGCTTTTCCTCATTATGGTACTGTTTTAATATTCAGCTCAGTTCAGTTCAGTCACTCGGTCATATCTGACCCTTTGCAACCCCATGAACTGTAGCACACCAGACATCCCTGTATATCACCAACTCCTGGGGTTTACTCAAACTCAGGTTCATTGAGTCTGTGATGCCATCCAACCATCTGATCGTCTGTGGTTCCTGTCTCCTCCTGCCTTCAATTTTTCCCAGCATCAAGTCTTTTCAAATGAGTCAGTTCTTCATATCATGTGGCCAAAGTATTGGATTTTCAGCTTCAACATCAGTCCTTCCAACGAATATTCAGGACTGATTTCCTTTAGAATGGACTGGTTGGATCTCCTTACAGCCCAGGGGACTCTTAAAGGGTATTCTCCAACACCACAGTTCAAATGCATCAGTTCTTCAGGGCAAGCTTTCCTTATAGTCCAATTTTCACATTCATACATGACTACTGGAAAAACCATAGCCTTCACTAGATGGATCTTTGTTGACAAAGTAACGTTTCTGCTTTGTAATATGCTATCTCGGTTGGTCATAACTTTCCTTCCAAGGAGTAAGCATCTTTAATTTCATGGCTGTAATCACCATCTGCAGTGATTCTAGAGCCCAGAAAAATAAAGTCTGACACTATTTCCACTGTTTTCCCATCTACCTGCCATGAAGTGATGGAACCAGATGCCATGATCTTCATTTTCTGAATGTTAAGCTTTATGCCAACTTTTTCACTCTCCTCTTTCACTTTCATCAAGAGGCTCTTTAGTTCCTCTTCACTTTCTGCCATAAGCATGGTGTCATCTGCATATCTGAGGTTATTGATATTTATCACAGCCATCTTGATTCCAGCTTGTGATTCATCCAGACCAACATTTCTCATGATGTACTCTGCATATAAGTTAAATAGCAGCTGACAATATACAGCCTTGACATTCTCCTTTTCCTATTTGGAACCAGTCTGCTGTTCCATGTCCAGTTCTAACTGTTCCTTCCTGACTTGCATAAAGATTTCTCAAGAGGCAGGTCAGGTGGTCTGGTAGTCCCATCTCTTTCAGATTTTTCCACAGTTTGTGATGATCCACACAATTAAATGCTTTGGCATAAGTCAATAAATCAGAAGTAAATGTTTTTCTTGAGCTCTCTTGCTTTTTTGATGATCCAGCGAATGTTGGCAATTTGATCTCTCGTTCCTCTGCCTTTTATAAATCCAGCTTGAACATGTGGAATTTCACAGTTCACATACTGTTGAAGCCTGGCTTGGAGAATTTTGAGCATTACTTTACTAGCATGTGAGATGAGTGCAATCGTGCGGTAGTTTGAGCATTCTTTGGCATTGTCTTTCTTTGGGATTGGAATGAAAACTGACCTTTTCCAGTCCTGTGGCCACTGCTGAGTTTTCCAAATTTGCTGGCATATTGAGTGTAGCACTTTCAAAGCAACATCATTTAGGATTTGAAATAGCTCAACTGGCATTCCGTCACCTCCACTAGCCTGTTCATAGTCATGCTTCCTAAGCCCACTTGACTTCACATTCCAGGATGTCTGGCTCTATGTGAGTGATCACACCATTTTGATTATCTGTCATGAGAATCTTCTTCCTACAGTACTTCTGTGTATTGTTGCCATCTCTTCTCAATATCTTCTGCTTCTCTTAGGTCCATATCATTTCTGTCTTTTATGTGCCCATATTGCATGAAATGTTCCCTTGGTATCTCTAACTTTCTTGAAGGGATCTATAGTCTTTCCCATTCTATTATTTACCTCTATTTCTTTGCACTGAACACTGAGGAAGGCTTTCTTATTTCTCCCTGCTATTCTTTGGAACTCTGTATTTAAATGGGTATATTTTTCCTTTTCTCCTTTGCTTTTCACTTCTCTTCTTTTCACAGCTATTTGTAAGGCCTCCTCAGACAGCCATTTTGCTTTTTTGCATTTCTTTTTCTTGGGGATGGTCTTGATCCCTGTCTCCTGTACAATGTCATGAATCTCTATCCATAGTTCACCAGGCACTCTGTCTATCAGATCTAGTCCCTTAAGTCTATTTCTCACTTCCACTGTATAATCGTAAGGGATTTGATGTAGGTCATACCTGAATGGTCTAGTGGTTTTCCCTACTTTCTTCAATTTAAGTCTGAATTTGGCAATAAGAAGTTCATGATCTGAACCATAGTTAGCTCCTAGTCTTGTTTTTGCTGACTCTATAGAGTTTCTCCATCTTTGGCTTCAAAGAATATAATCAATCGGATTTTGGTGTTGACCGTCTGGAGATGTCCACGTGAAGAGTCTTGTCTTGTGTTGTTGGAAGAGAGTGTTTGCTCTGTACAGTGTGTTCTCTCGGCAAAACTTTATTAGCCTTTGCTGTCCTTCATTCTGTACTCCAAGGCCAAATTTGCCTGTTACTCCAGTTGTTTCTTGACTTTTCTAGTATACTCATGTACTTTTATTCAATATACTTTTCTAGTATATAATATACTTTTCTAGTATATTGGTATAATAGACTCAAACATTTCATTCTCCTAGCATGGCAGTAATTTCTGAGATGGAGAAGTTTAGAGAAAAGGAAAAGAGGCATTTCAATTGAGAAATGTATTATTTGACAGTTAAGAACAGCTGCCCTGTCTCATTTTCCATAGATACATTATAGTTGCCCTTTTATTTTGCAGTGACCCTATAATTGCGGTGTCAGCTTTACTAGCTGCAGATCCTTCACCTTTTCATCCATGTGCATACCATTATCATCTTAGTCTTAACAAAAATATGTATGATAATGTGTTTTTCAACTCAGACACTGCCAGAGCAGTCCTATGGACTACTTATTCACAGATAACTCGATTTTGGCATCTAAAACATCTCAAAATATGTCCAATATTGCCATATTTATTTATCAAGCATATTTTTATGGTGACATAATAGTTTACCTCAGATATGTCTGATTTTCCTTGACATCTTCACTTGGTTGTGTCATTTCTTCCCCTGGAATATTCTGTCTTAGCATTTTTGCTTGTGTCATCCTATGCATTCTTCAAGGACCCACTAGCAACCTCTTTCATAAAGCTTTTCCTGCTTCCACAATCTGTTACAATCTGGTAAACACCTCTAGCATTGTGCATATCTTCATTAGTGTACTTAAAATATTTTTCCTTGTCTTATATGACTTTTCTAAGTGTAAAATCCTTGAAATCAGAAATTCCAAGGATTATTATTAGTATGAATAATATTATTCATGCTTCTGTAAACATGATGAAGAGAGTTCAATACATAGTGAATTGAACTGCTTAAAATAGCAAACCTGGAGCTTCATCATTTTTCTGTTAATTTCTTTGATCACATGAATTTATAGCAGGACTTCAAACTCATCATAAAACTAAATGACAAATAAGGCAGCAGTTGGTAAAACAGAAATATTCTTGCATGCACAATACCAATATTTTTATAAGCAATGAGAAAATATATAAGAGAACCCTTGATAAATAAAGGCATATTATAGACTTGTTATATTTTAATTATAATTTTATGTTTCAGTCTCCAAGGTGAAATCCCCAGAGTTTGTGCTTTGAGATCTTAAAAGTTTTGTTTTTAATTTGAAATTCCTATGGAGCATAACAGGCTTTTAAATGGAGAAATGCTGCCAAAGAAATAATGAAGCTGACAGCAGTTTCTGTGCTGAACAATAAATTAAAATTTTAAATCTTTTGAAATCATAAACAAATTCTGGGAAAGCTCAGCTTCAGATTCTTAGGTTTACATACACTTTCCTTCTCCAGGAAAGACCTTGTTTGTCTTTTTGAGAGCAAAAAGTAATGTTTGATCCAAATTTGAATTATAAAAACTCTGCTATATACCAAGAATGAAATAGCAGAGAATATTTTTTCTTATTTGGTAATATTAAAACCAAAAGTGAGTTTTGGTTTTGGAAGTGAGAAATAGATTCCAGGAATTATTTCTGATAGGTAGAGTGCCTGAAGAACTATGGACAGAGACTCGTGACATTGTACAGGAGACAGGGATCAAGACCATCCCTGTGGAAAAGAAATGCAAAAAAGCAAAAAGTGAAGAACAACTTAAGAGTCTCCTGATGAAAGTGAAAGAGGAGAGTAAAAAAGTTGGATTAAAGCTCAACATTCAGAAAACTAAGATCATGGCATCTGGTCCCATCACTTCATGGCAAATAGATGGGGAAACAGTGGAAATGGTGGCTGACTTTATTTTGGGGGGTTCCAAAATCACTGCAGATGGTGACTGCAGCCATGAAATTAAAAGACGCTTACTCCTTAGAAAAAAAGTTATGACCAACCTAGACAGCATATTAAAAAACAGAGACATTACTTTGGCAACAACAGTCCGACTAGTGAAGGCTATGGTTTTTCCAGTAGTCATGTATGAATGAGAGAATTGTAGTATAGAGAAAGCTGATTACCAAAGATTCTTTTGAACTGTGCTGTTGGAGAAGCCTCGAGAGTCCCTTGGACGCAAGGAGATCCAACCATTAGTCCATCCTAAAGGACATCAGTCCTGAGAGTTCATTGGAAGGACTCTATTGAAGCTGAAACTCCAGTACTTTGGCCACCTGCTGTGAAGAGTTGACTTATTTGAAAAGACCCTGATGCTGGGAAAGATTGAGGGCAGAAGGAGAATGGGACGACAGGGGATGAGCTGGTTGGATGGCATCACCGACTCAATGGACATGAGTTTGGGTAGGCTCCAGGAGTTGGTGATGGACAGGGAAGCCTGGTGTGCTACAGTTCATGAGGTCTCAAAGAGTCGGACATAACTAAGCAACTGAATTGAACTGAACTAAAAAATTAAACATCCCCCTGAAAAAAATCCATGGTGCCTGGTGCTGTAATTAATTGTTCCTACTTTCCTATCTTCCCCTCACTCCTGCCATGCACCTGAAAGCTTGTAATTACTACCAAGCTTTACGTCTGATTTGCTAGGAAATAGTGTTTCCAATTTAAAAAACTGGAAGCCACTCTACCTCCTAAATATTTTTTGTGCATTACAAAGAAAAAAATATTCCACTTGAAAATAATATAGGAATTGTTCTCCCTAGATCCCATGCCAATACATTCAGGGGCTGCCATTAGTTTAGCAATGGTGGTTGGCAAATCTTCAGAAACTGTCTTGGTAGAGTTTTTACTGTGTGAATAATAGAGAAAAACATTCTTAACAGATATGAAGCCAATAAACAAACGTTATTTTATATTTACCTGGGGCAGAGGCTGGTCCTTCAATTAAATAAACCAGTCTTGCTTCTGTATGTGGAGGTTGTGATTCATTGTGTATCTGACTCATAAAGGCTAATTTTCCTTTGAGATGACAGGGGCCCAGTAAAAGAGAGTTAACTTAAGCTCTGACCAAAGTGTATCACTTTATAATGGTCTGATACAGTGTATCTTTTGACAGTGATTTTTATTCCTCTATGGACTTTCCCTTTTCTTATTCTTTGGGGTGCTTCTCATACCTTTTATATACGAATGACCATTGTTTCATACTTTTTAAACACAGAAAAGTTATTATTTTCCCTTCTGAAAAAGATTAATCTAAAAATATTGTATCTACTATTTTTGAATCGGTCCTGTTTGTAGCTGACACTGAAATTGAAAGACAATCTAATCCACTCCACTTGTAAAGAGCCCCCAACTCATATCTCTGCTTGATATTTTCTTTTTTCAAGATCCATGTTTTTATTAGTTACGCCTAGAAGAATCACTAGCAATTTCCTGAATGTACTGATGTTTATCATGCCTTTGCACAGTCCTTTTCATGCTTATACCTGGGAAACTTAGAAATACTAAATAGAAATCATATAACAAGGCATATTCATTATTCTCAATCTCAATAGGACTCTCAAAATTACTTAGCAAGGCAGTGTTTCTATATCAAACTTGATCTCCCACTATTGGTGATTACTATTTCCAGTTTTTTTCTCTCAAAGTTCCTCTCTATACATTCCCATCTCCTGTGAGATGGGAACGTGTGTGTGTGTGTGTGTGTGTGTGTGTGTGATATATACAGGGTCTTGCTTGATGCATCATTACCAAAGTAAAATTATTAAACATGAGCTCTCTCATTTTCCCATCACAAAACCTCGACCCATCTTTGGAATTGTGCTTATATTCTCCAAAAGAGTTATGTTCTTTCACTTATTTTTTTCCCCTATCATCAGTATTTTCCTCTCTACAGGAATATTTATATCAACCAATAAATATGCTCTGGTTTCTTGTGTCTCTAAAAAGGAAATCTCTTTTGACTTCCTAATGACTACAGAACTGACCCATTATTCTTCTGCTTTATGGAATTTGATGTTCCAAAGCTATTACCTATCTGAACTATCAGGATAGGAACCCACCCAGTGTAAGAAGGTCCCACTTTCATTGATACCAGAAGAATTTTATGCCTCTATTCTACAGGAAAGGAAGAGCCTCACACTCAGAGAGAGCTTGATGAGCTATTTCAGGAAAATGAAGATCAGAGAGTCTAAATTATAGAATGTAAATTGGAGAAAAACACAGAATTCAATAGAAAAGTGGTAAAATGAAGTTAAGGAGATGTGGAGAAACCAATCTCTTCTGCAGAGGAAGCAAATTGGCAGCCATTCTACCTAATCTGGTCTGAAGATATGTTTTGTTTTAAACACACATTGTTTTTTAAAATATGAGAGTAGACTTTTGAAAATCAGGAGATTTTTACATACACACACTCATAACAATCATCCACACATTTTTGTAATTCAGTTTTTAGATTTGCCGCTAAAACCAATGTACCTTCCTTGCAACATCTGCTGGAACCTATTAACGTGTTCCCTTTAGGCAGAACAAGCTCTCTGGTTCACAGTGGTCACGCCTAGGCTTCTTCACTCATTCAGCTTTCTTGTTGTCATTCTGTCACTAAGTTGTGTCTGATTGTTGCAACCTTATGGATTGTAGCATGTCAGACTCCTCATGTAGCTTACCTATCTATTAAGGAAGGCTATAAAGAGTTGTGAGAGAAGGAACAGATTCAATTTGTGTTTTCAGTACTTTATGCTTTATACTTTAGATAAATAGATTGAAGGAAACAGAAGTTTTAGTTAAAAGGCCACTAAAGTCTGGATTTAAGATGGTAGAGACTTGGAATATGGTGATTGCAGTGAACTAGAATCTGTGACCTAAGTAAAAAATCTATGCTATTTCATGGTGTGATGAAATTTAAGAAGCTATTTTATCACTTTCAGGAGTGGCAAGATAAGTAAGTGTAAATGAAGCAAGAGAAAGAAGTCCGAGGAGGAGCTAAGATGGTGGAGGAGTAGGATGGGGAGAATACTTTCTCCCCCACAAATTCATCAAAAGAACATTTAAACGCCGAGTAAATTCCACAAAACAACTTCTGAAAGCCGGCAGAGGACATCAGGCACCCAGAAAAGCAACCCAAGTCTTTGAAAGGAGAGAGAAGAAATACAGCTCCACTCACCAGAACACCGACACAAGCTTCCCTAACCAAGAAACTTTGACAAGCCACCTGTACAAACCCACACAGAGCAAGGAAACGCCACAATAAAGAGAACTCCACAAACTGCCAGAATACAGAAAGGACACCCAAAACTCAGCAATTTAAACAAGATGAAGAGACAGAGGAATACCAGGCAGATAAAGGAACAGGATAAAAGCCCACCAAACCAAACAAAAGAGGAAGAGATAGGGAATCTACCTGATAAAGAATTCCAAATAATGATAGTGAAATTGATCCAAAATCTTGAAATCAAAATGGAATCACAGATAAATAGCTTGGAGACAAAGATTGAGAAGATGCAAGAAAGGTTTAACAAGGACCTAGAAGAAATAAAAGAGAGTCAATATAAAATGAATAATGCAATAAATGAAATTAAAAACACTCTGGAGGCAACAAATAGTAGAATAACAGAGGCAGAAGATAGGATTACTGAATTAGAAGATAGAATGGTAGAAATAAATGAATCAGAGAGGATAAAAGAAAAACAAATTAAGAGAAATGAGGACAATCTCAGAGACCTCCAGGACAATATTAAACGCTACAACATTCGAATCATAGGGGTCCCAGAAGAAGAAGACAAAAAGAAAGACCATGAGAAAATACTTGAGGAGATAATAGTTGAAAACTTCCCTAAAATGGGGAAGGAAATAATCACCCAAGTCCAAGAAACCCAGAGAGTCCCAAACAGGAAAAACCCAAGGCAAAACACCCCAAGACACATATTAATCAAATTAACAAAGATCAAACACAAAGAACAAATATTAAAAGCAGCAAGGGAAAAACAACAAATAACACACAAGGGAATTCCCATAAGGATAACAGCTGATCTTTCAATAGAAACTCTTCAAGCCAGGAGGGAATGGCAAGACATACTTAAAGTGATGAAAGAAAATAACCTACAGCCCAGATTATTGTACCCAGCAAGGATCTCATTCAAATATGAAGGAGAAATCAAAAGCTTCTCAAACAAGCAAAAGCTGAGAGATTTCAGCACCACCAAACCAGCTCTCCAACAAATACTAAAGGATATTCTCTAGACAGGAAACACAAAAACAGTGTATAAACTCGAACCCAAAACACTAAAGTAAATGGCAACGGGATCATACTTATCAGTAATTACCTTGGGTGTAAATGGGTTGAATGCCCCAACCAAAAGACAAAGACTGGCTGAATGGATACAAAAACAAGACCCCTACATATGTTGTCTACAAGAGACCCACCTCAAAACAGGGGACACATACAGACTGAAAGTGAAGGGCTGGAAAAAGATTTTCCATGCAAATAGGGACCAAAAGAAAGCAGGAGTAGCAATACTTATATCAGATAAAATAGACTTTAAAACAAAGGCTGTAAAAAGAGACAAAGATGGTCACTACATAATGATCAAAGGATCAATCCAAGAAGAAGATATAACAATTATAAATATATATGCACCCAACACGGGAGCGCCGCAATATGTAAGACAAATGCTAACAAGTATGAAAGGAGAAATTAACAATAACACAATAATAGTGGGAGACTTTCATACCCCACTCACAGCTATGGATAGATCAACTAAACAGAAAATTAACAAGGAAACACAAACGTTAAATGATACAATAGACAAGTTAGACCTAATTGATATCTATAGGACATTTCATCCCAAAACAATGAATTTCACCTTTTTCTCAAGCGCACATGGAACCTTCTCCAGCATAGATCACATCCTGGGCCATAAATCTAGCCTTGGTAAATTCAAAAAAATAGAAACCATTCCAAGCATCTTTTCTGACCACAATGCAGTAAGATTAGATCTCAATTACAGGAGAAAAAATATTAAAAATTCCAACATATGGAGGATGAACAACACCCTGCTGAATAACCAACAAATCACAGAAGAAATCAAAAAAGAAATCAAAATTTACATAGAAACTAATGAAAATGAAAACACAACAACTCAAAACCTGTGGGACACTTTAAAAGCAGTCCTAAGGGGAAAGTTCATAGCAATACAGGCATACCTCAAGAAACAAGAAAAAAGTCAAATAAATAACCTAACCCTACACCTAAAGCAACTAGAAAAGGAAGAAATGAAGAACCCCAGGGTTAGTAGAAGGAAAGAAATCTTAAAAATTAGGGCAGAAATAAATGCAAAAGAAACAAAAGAGACCATAGCAAAAAACAACAAAGCCAAAAGCTGGTTCTTTGAAAGGATAAATAAAATTGACAAACCATTAGCCAGACTCATCAAGAAACAAAGGGAGAAAAATCAAATCAATAAAATTAGAAATAAAAATGGAGAGATCACAACAGACAACACAGAAATACAAATGATCATAAGAGATTACTATCAACAATTATATGCTAATAAAATGGACAAAATGGAAGAAACGGACAAATTCTTAGAAAAGTAAAACTTTCCAAAACTGCACCAGGAAGAAATAGAAAATCTTAACAGACCCATCACAAGCACGGAAATTGAAACTGTAGTCAAAAATCTTCCAGCAAACAAAAGCCCAGGTCCAGACGGCTTCACAGCTGAATTCTACCAAAAATTTAGAGAAGAGCTAATACCTATCCTGCTCAAACTCTTCCAGAAAATTGCAGAGGAAGGTAAACTTCCAAACTCATTCTATGAGGCCACCATCACCCTAATACCAAAACCTGACAAAGATCCCACAAAAAAAGAAAACTACAGGCCAATATCACTGATGAACATAGATGCAAAAATCCTTAACAAAATTCTAGCAATCAGAATCCAACAACACATTAAAAAGATCATACACCATGACCAAGTGGGCTTTATCCCAGGGATGCAAGGATTCTTCAATATCCGCAAATCAATCAATGTTATACATCACATTAACAAATTGAAAAACAAAAACCATATGATTATCTCAATAGATGCAGAGAAAGCCTTTCACAAAATTCAACATCCATTTATGATAAGAACTCTCCAGAAAGCAGAATACAAGGAACATACCTCAACATAATAAAAGCTATATATGACAAACCCACAGCAAACATTATCCTCAATGGGGAAAAATTGAAAGCATTTCCTCTAAAGTCAGGAACAAGACAAGGGTGCCCACTTTCACCATTACTATTCAACATAGTTTTGGAAGTTTTGGCCACAGCAATCAGAGCAGAAAAAGAAATAAAAGGAATCCAAATTGGAAAAGAAGAAGGAAAACTCTCACTGTTTGCAGATGACATGATCCTTTACATGGAAAACCCTAAAGACTCCACCAGAAAATTTCTAGAACTAATCAATGACTATAGTAAAGTTGCAGGATATAAAATCAACACACAGAAATCCCTTGCATTCCTATACACTAATAATAAGAAAACTGAAAGAGAAATTAAGGAAACAATTCCATTCACCATTGCAACGGAAAGAATAAAATACTTAGGAATATTTCTACCTAAAGAAACTAAAGACCTATACATAGAAAACTATACAACACTGGTGAAAGAAATCAAAGAGGACACTAATAGATGGAGAAATATACCATGTTCATGGATTGGAAGAATCAATATAGTGAAAATGAGTATACTACCCAAAGCAATTTATAGATTCAATGCAATCCCTATCAAGCTACCAACGGTATTCTTCACAGAGCTAGAACAAATAATTTCACAATTCGTATGGAAATACAAAAAACCTCGAATAGCCAAAGCTATCTTGAGAAAGAAGAATGGAAATGGAGGAATCAACCTACCTGACTTCAGGCTCTATTACAAAGCCACAGTTATCAAGACAGTATGGTACTGGCACAAAGACAGAAATATTGATCAATGGAACAAAATAGAAAGCCCAGAGATAAATCCACGCACATATGGACACCTGATCTTTGACAAACGAGGCAAGAATATACAATGGATTAAAGACAATCTCTTTAACAAGTGGTGCTGGGAAATCTGGTCAACCACTTGTAAAAGAATGAAACTAGAACACTTTCTAACACCTTACACAAAAATAAACTCAAAATGGATTAAAGATCTAAACATAAGACCAGAAACTATAAAACTCCTAGAGGAGAACATAGGCAAAACACTCTCCGACATACATCACAGCAGGATCCTCTATGACCCACCTCCCAGAATATTGGAAATAAAAGCAAAAATAAACAAATGGGACCTAATTAAACTTAAAAGCTTCTGCACAACAAAGGAAACTATTAGCAAGGTGAAAAGGCAGCCTTCAGAATGGGAGAAAATAATAGCAAATGAAGCAACTGACAAACAACTAATCTCAAAAATATACAAGCAACTCCTACAGCTCAACTCCAGAAAAATAAATGACCCAATCAAAAAATGGGCCAAAGAACTAAATAGACATTTCTCCAAAGAAGACATACAGATGGCTAACAAACACATGAAAAGATGCTCAACATCACTCATTATCAGAGACATGCAAATCAAAACCACAATCAGGTACCATTTCACGCCAGTCAGAATGGCTGCGATCCAAAAGTCTACAAGCAATAAATGCTGGAGAGGGTGTGGAGAAAAGGGAACCCTCTTACACTGTTGGTGGGAATACAAACTAGTACAGCCACTATGGAGAACAGTGTGGAGATTCCTTAAAAAACTGGAAATAGAACTGCCTTATGATCCAGCAATCTCACTACTGGGCATACACACTGAGGAAACCAGAAGGGAAAGAGACACGTGTACCCCAATGTTCATTGCAGCACTGTTTATAATAGCCAGGACATGGAAGCAACCTAGATGCCCATCAGCAGATGAATGGATAAGAAAGCTGTGGTACATATACACAATGGAGTATTACTCAGCCATTAAAAAGAATACATTTGAATCAGTTCTAATGAGATGGATGAAACTGGAACCTATTATACAGAGTGAAGTAAGCCAGAAAGAAAAACACCAATACAGTATACTAACGCATATATATGGAATTTATAAAGATGGTAACAATAACCCTGTGTACAAGACAGCAAAAGAGACACCGATGTATAGATCAGTCTTATGGACTCTGTGGGAGAGGGAGAGGGTGGGGAGATTTGGGAGAATAGCATTGAAACATGTATAATATCATGTATGAAATGAGTCGCCAGTCCAGGTTCGATGCACGGTACTGGATGCTTGGGGCTGGTGCACTGGGACGACCCAGAGGGAGGGTAGAGGAAGGAGGAGGGAGGAGGGTTCAGGATGGGGAATGCGGGTATACCTGTGTCGGATTCATTTCGATATTTGGCAAAACTAATACAATATTGTAAAGTTTAAAAATAAAATAAAATTTAAAAAAAGAGAGAGAAAGAAGTCCTTAAAAGGGGGTCCAGAATGTAGAATACAATTGAAAAATTGAAAATGATGAGGGCAGAAGACTGTTAAGTTCAACAACATGAAGGTTGTTGAGAAGAGTGATTTCATTGGAGTGACAGAGGTTGAGACAAATTGAGATAATCTAAAGAGTGAAGTAAAGAAGTAAATAATGAATATATAAATATATAAATCGTCTCTGGACTTCATTTCTCTACACAACAGATTCTAATCACACTTTATCATGTAACTCAACATTTGCCTCTGTGAACCTAATCTAGTTGCCAAAAATATCATAACTGTTCAGTCTCCAAAACATTTTTAAATATTCTTAAATTATAAGAGTATATCTTAGCCTGATTGTAAGCTCCTGGTTTCTTAACATCTATCAGGGAGCCTAAAGAAAGATTTCAAGATAATCTGATGATTTGAAATTTAATAAAAGGTAATTTGGCAATAAGGAGCTCATGATCTGAGCTACCATCAGCTACCAGTCTTGTTTTGGAGGACTGTAGAGAGTTTCTCCATCTTTGGCTGCAAAGAATATAATCAATCTGATTTTGGTATTGACCATCTGGTGATGTCCATGTGTAGAGTTTTCTCTTGTGTCGTTGGAAGAGGGTGTTTGCTATGACCACTGCCTTCTCTTGGCAAAACTCTATTAGCCTTTGCCCTGCTTCATTCCATATTCCAAGGCCAAATTTGCCTGTTACTCCAGATGTTTCTTGACTTCCTACTTTTGCATTCCAGTCCCCTATATTGAAAAGGACATCTTTTTTTGGGTGTTAGTTCTAAAAGTCTTGTAGGTCTTCACAGAACCGTTCAACTTCAGCTTCTTCAGCATTACTTGTTGGGGCACAGACTTGGATTACTGTGATATTGAATGGTTTGCCTTGGAAACGAACAGAGATTGTTTTGTCGTTTTTGAGAGTGCATCCAAGTACTGTGTTTCAGACTATTTTGTTGACCATAATGTCTACTCCATTTCTTCTATGGGATTCCTGCCTGCAGTAGTAGATATAATGGTCATCTGAGTTAAACTCACCCATTCCAGTCCATTTTAGTTCACTGATTCCTAGAATGTCGACGTTCACTCTTGCCATCTCCTGTTTGACCATTTCTAAAGGCAATGGCAACCCACTCCAGTACTCTTGCCTGGAAAATCCCATGGATGGAGGGGCCTGGTGGGCTGCAGTCCATGGGGTAGCTAGGAGTCGGACACGACTGAGCGACTTCACTTTCACCTTTCACTTTCATGCATTGGAGAAGGAAATGGCCAACCACTCCAGTGTTCTTGCCTGGAGAATCCCAGGGACAGGGGAGCCTGATGGGCTGCCATCTATGGGGTCGCACAGAGTCAGACACGACTGAAGCAACTTAGCAGCAGCAATTTGCCTTGATTCATGGACCTAACATTCCATGTTCCTATGCAATATTGCTCTTTACAGCATCGGACCTTGCTTCTATCACCAGTCACCTCCACAACTGGGTATTGTTTTGCTTTGGCTCCATCCCTTCATTCTTTGTGGTGTTATTTCTCCACTGGACTCCAGTAGCATATTGGGCATCTACTGACCTCGGAAGTTCCTCTTTCAGTATCCTATCATTTTGCCTTTTCATACTATTTATGGGATTCTCAAGGCAAGAATACTGAAGTGGCTCAGATCATGAGCTCCTTATTGCCAAATTCAGACTTAAATTGAAGAAAGTAGGGAAAACCAGAAGATTATTCAGGTATGACCTAAATCAAATCTCTTATGATTATACAGTGGAAGTGAGAAATAGATTTAAGAGACTAGATCTGATAGAGTGCCTGATGAACTATGGACTGAGGTTCATGACACTGGACAGGATACAGGATTAAGATCATCCCCATGGAAAAGAAAAGCAAAAAAGCAAAATGGCTGTCTGGGGAGGCCTTACAAATAGCTGTGAAAAGAAGAGAAGCGAAAAGCAAAGGAGAAAAGGACAGATATAAGCATTGAATGCAGAGTTCCAAATAGCAAGAAGAGATAAGAAAGCCTTCCTCAGTGATCAATGCAAAGAAATAGAGGAAAACAATAGAATGGGAAAGACTAGAGATCTCTTCAAGAAAATTAGAGATACTAAGGGAACATTTCATGCAAAGGGGGGCTCGATAAAGGACAGAAATGGTATGGACCTAACAGAAGCAAAAGATATTAAGAAGAGGTGGCAAGAATACACGGAAGAATTGTACAAAAAAGATCTTCATGACCAAGATAATCACGATGGTATGATCACTCACCTAGAGCCAGACATCCAGGAATGTGAAGTCAAGTGCGCCTTAGAAAGCATCACTACAAACGAAGCTAGTGGAGGTGATGGAATTCCAGTTGAGTTATTTCAAATCCTGAAAGATGATGCTGTGAAAGTGCTGCACTCAATATGCCAGCAAATTTGGAAAACTCAGCAGTGGCTACAGGACTGGAAAAGGTCAGTTTTCATTCAAATCCCAAAGAAAGGTAATGCCAAAGAATGCTCAAACTACCGCACAATTGCACTCATCTCTCACGCTAGTAAAGTAATGCTCAAAATTCTGCAAGCCAGGCTTCAGCAATACATGAACCATGAACTTCCAGATGTTCAAGCTGGTTTTAGAAAAGGCAGAGGAACCAGAGATCAAATTGCCAACATTTGCTGGATCACCGAGAAAGCAAGAGAGTTCCAGAAAAACATCTATTTCTGCTTTATTGACTACGCCAAAGCCTTTGACTGTGTGGATCACAATAAACTGTGGGAAATTCTGAAAGAGATGGGAATACCAGACCACCTGACCTGCCTCTTGAGAAATCTGTATTCAGGTCAGGAAGCAACAGTTAGAACTGGACATGGAACAACAGACTGGTTCCAAATAGGAAAAGGAGTACATCAGGGCTGTATATTGTCACCCTGCTTATTTAACTTGTACTCAGAGTGCATCATGAGAAACATGGGCTAGAAGAAGCACAAGCTGGATTCAAGATTGTTGGGAGAAATATCAATAACCTCAAATATGCAGATGACACCACCTTTATGATAGAAAGTGCAGAGGAACTAAAAAGCCTCTTGATGAAAGTGAAAGAGGAGAGTAAAAAGTTTGGCTTAAAGCTCAACATTCAGAAAACAAAGATCATGGCATTTGGTCCCATCACTTCATGGCAAATAGATGGGGAAACAGTGGAAACAGTGTCAGACTTTTTGGGGGCTCCAAAATCACTGCAGATGGTGATTGCAGCCATGAAATTAAAAGATGCTTACTCCTTGGAAGGAAAGTTATGACCACCCTTGATAGCATATTCAAAAGCACAGACATTACTTTGCCAACAAAGGTCTGTCTAGTCAAGGCTATGGGTTTTCCAGTGGTCATGTATGGATGTGAGAGTTGGACTATGAAGAAAGCTGAGCGCCGAAGAATTGATGCTTTTGAACTGTGTTGTTGGAGAAGACTCTTGAGAGTCCCTTGGACTGCAAGAAGATCCAACCAGTCCATTCTAAAGGAGATCAGCCCTGGATGTTCTTTCGAAGGAATGATGCTAGAGCTGAAACTCCAGTACTTTGGCCACCTGATGCAAAGAGTTGACTCATTGGAAAAGACTCTGATCCTGAGATGGATTGAGGGCGGGAGGAGAAGGGGATGACAGAGGATAAGATGGCTGGATGGCATCACCAACTCGATGGTCTGAGTTTGAGTGAACTCCAGGAGTTGGTGATGGACAGGGAGGTTTGGCATGCTACAATTCATGGGGTCACAAAGAGTTGGACACGACTGAGCAACTGAACTGAACTGAAAAGGTAATTTAACCCTCTATATTACTATTTCTAATAGTAATAAGCCTATTTATAATAAACCGCATATTTTTGTAAAAAGTGAGACCAAATAGATACTAACATCAAGAATAATTATTTCCATTTATCTTTTCATACTACAATAGCAGCTAGGATTAAATACTCATTCGTCTTAAGTTCGCTACCATGTTTGCATATCTCATGCAACATTCACCTCAATACTAGGAAACAGGTATTATCATTTTTAGAGCTGAGGAAAACATCCTCAGAGAAGACAATATATTGATGGTTGATTGTAAGAATGGGATCTGAATGAAGTTTGTTTGGTTTCAAAGCATAATTTAACACAGTAATTAAAGGGTCAGGATATAGAATCAGGAAGTAATGAGTTCAAATTCCAGTTACATAAAATTATTAGCTGGATAAGCAGACTTTCAGTTTTATTTGTAAGTGAAAATAAAAGTGTTAGTTGCTCAGTTGTGTCTGATTCTTCTTGATGCCATGGACTGTAACACTCTAGGCTTTTCTTTTCATGGAATTCTCCAGGCAAGAATACTGGAGTGGGTAGCCATTCCCTTTTCCAAGGGATCTTTCCAATCCAGGGATCGAACCTGGGTCTCCTGCATTGCAGGCAGATATTTTACCATCTGAGCCAAGGTGGAATAAAATAACAAACAGGTTATTATAGGTTTTATTATTATAGGGTTTTTATTAAATAAAGTATACATATACAAATACCAGGTATGTTGATGACATTTTACAGTCTATAAAATATCACTTTTAACTACTGAGATTGAGATTTAGTTGATTTTTAATATACTTAGGTTATTAAGCTCTAACTCTGACTGGATTCTGGGTCTTTTGAATTTCTTTTTAATGTGATTTTTCATACAATATTATCCATATTAATTATCAGGCTAGTTAAAGTTCTGCAATTTTTTTAGAAAATTACAAGTTTATTCATATTGAACTAATATTGTTTTCCCCTGCAAGAATATCAAAATATAACTTTAAGTCAAATGATCCATGGAGACAAAATATTCATAGGTTTTTATTATAAGAACTACATTTTTAGTCACGGGGAATTTCTTCAGAAGTCCTTTATACAAACAGAATAAAGAAGCAAAGAATGTAAATGTGTGCTATGTGAAACTATAACCATTATCATTTTAAAATTTAATACATCATGAATATTTTGTGAAAATAGTATTGTGAACTAAATTATCACTTAGTATTTTATAGGATTTTTGTATCTTTTATTTGTAAAATGTTACATTCAGAGGACTACTGAAAATTCAATATTTTTAAACAATATTGTGTCATAGTGTAAATTAATAGTTACCATATTATTAAGTGCACTATTCCTTTGACACATTTAACCATGAGTGCTCTGTGTGCTAAATCACTTAAGTCATGTCTGACTCTGCAACCTCAGGAACTATAGTCCACCAGTCTCTTCTGTCCATGGGATTCTCCAGTGAAGAATACTGGAGTGGATTACTGTGCCCTCCTCCAGGAGATCTTTCTGTACCAGGGATGGAACCCACATATTTTTTTTTCCTGCACTGGCAGGCAGATTCTTTACCTCTAGCACCACCTGGGAAGCCTAGTCTACTATGTATATTTTCTGTGCTGTAAGTAAACTTGATTTCAATTTTTAAAATAAATACTAAATTTAAGATGGAGATAAACCTTATTCAAATTAAATTTTCTTTTAAATAAAATGTTTATAGAACATTTGCAGGAAGGTTTCACATGCAGTATCTCATTTGAAACATCATTCTATGTGATAAATTTGATTTACATGTTACAGAAGAGGAAACTCTGGCAGACAGGATTGAAAAACTTACTCAAGATCAGACAATTAATAAACATTAGAATATGAATTCAAACCTATGTATTTCAAATTGAATCTCATGATTTTCCACTTACTGTGCTGTGCTGTGCTTAGTTGCTTAGTTGTGTCCAACTTCTTGTGACCCCATTGACTGTAGCCTGCCAGGCTCCTCTGTCCATGATGGTTCTCCAGGCAAGATTACTGGAGTGGGTTGCCATGCCCTCCTCCAGGGAATCCTCCCAACCCAGGGATCCAACCGAGTTCTCCCACATAGCACATGACAATAAATTAATCATTTAAACTTAAAAAAGTTCCCTGATAAATTTGATGTTATTTAGTCACTTTAGTGAAATATAATTAATCATAACACTTCAGTGAAATCTAGCTGCCACACTTTTAAGTCACCATGTCTTCATCTCCATATTATTATACTTGAAATTTAAATTAAAATAAACTTTAACAAAGTTAATAATGAAATAAAAAATTTTAAATCATACCTAAAATCTGATCCAATTCTCTTCCCATTTTCTGGTTCTCCTGGATCTGGGCATAAATTGGAAGCTGTCTTAATACCTCCCTCATTTACTGAAACAACAGGAACACAAGAAAAGAAAGAATCAAAACATGTATGATTAGAAAATCAAAAGTGATATTCATTTTAAATTGTACATAAAATATATTCTTGTATTTTATTATTCTAATCACTATAATTTATACATGGAATGTTAAATATAATTTTATAAACCAATAATGAGAACAAAAATACTTTTTAATTTGTGGATATATAAAACATAATTTCCATGTTTCTATTCAATGACATACTACTTTGAATATTAACACATTAACAGTTAACACTTTATTTTTAATTACTATCAAATTTTGAAATCTCTGTAATGCACTCCATAGGTATCATTGCCAGAGTTTCCATTAATTATTGGCAGCAGAGAAGTCACTACCAGTTATATCAGTGTCATCAGATACTTGTTATTTTTAAAGTTGCAACATAAAAATAAAGCCAATACAATATTGTAAAGTAAAAAATAATAATAATAAAAATAAAAAAAAAACTTTATGGAAAAAGTTTAAGGATAATGGCAATTTTTAACTGGTATATAACAAGGAATTTATTCTGCCAATGTGAAAATAAAACTGTGATGCAAGTTATCAAGCATGTCGTTGAATTATGCTTTAATGCTGAAAATCAAATTAAGGGCTTTACCCTTTAACAAGTCCCATGACTATGTTTTATTGTACACTTTCAGCAGTTTCTTCAGAACACCCTATTGATAAATTATGTATTCATATTTTCAGTGAATGTGCTCACAATAAATAAATAATTCCCTAAGAAATCTTTTTTTTTAATGGGAAGATTATTAAACCAGATGAAGTCTGAAATATCTGAGTGACACTGTTTCATGAACTCAATCTTATAGCAAATTGGAGAATAACTTCTATTTTGCTCTTCATCAACTTATCTGCTTTTTAAAGAAAAGAATAGGACCTGAGTAGAGACTCTAGAAATGAAAAAATCTAAACTTTGCTATGGTTCTTGTCCTACACTGTGAATTGGAATCACCTATAGAGTTTTTTTTTCTTCTTCTTCTTCTTTTATGAAAAAACAGATGCTTACTTTTCTGTCTAGATATTCTAATGCAGTGATTCTGGGTAGACACTGTGAACCAGGTGGTTTTGTTTTTGTTTTCTTGTTTGTTTTTAAAATAATCTTCTATGGGATTCTAATGAAGAATCAATGTTTAAAAACACTGGATTCCTGCATCATTTAGCATGGATTGTCAACTTATTTAAATTGATTTATCAGATAGCAAGATAAGTATCTTGCTTATCAAGATAAGTATGACCAACAGTCATAACTCTGATAAAGCTGTCATATTTTCAACTAGATATGAAATTTTGTGTTTGCACTTTTATTCTATAAAAATTAATTTCTCAAATACCCTCACATATATTTTTATTGCTGCCAACTTAATTATAAATTCACTAATTCATACAATACATGTGATTTTTTTTTTCCCATTTTCTGGGTCTGCTGACTTGCTAATTTATTTTTACTTCTCTGGTTTTTGTTATTATGTTTTCTTTTGGCCACTCTTTTACTTTAGCTTATATCATATACAGAGGGCAAATTTAAAGGCACTGACCCACAATTCTCAATATACTGAATTTTCTTCATGACTTGAAAAATTCTCTTTGCTAAGGACTTGCAACCTAAGGTTGTATCTTTCCCCACCCCCCCCCCAAAAGCTCCTTCCTGATCCTTCAATGGCCTACTAGGTCCCTACCAAAAATCTCCTAATCATTTCATGTGCATGCTCAAATCTAATTTAATCCTTTTTTTTTCTATTATCATTCTCTTCCAATTCATCTTGAGTACTAGAAGAGAATTAAACTTTCTCAAACACAGCTTTCATTACTGTCCAAATATGCTATGATTCTAGATTTCTAAGCATATCTATTATATTTCCCAATAGCCACCAAGATACATCCATAACCCAAGTACAACAGATTCTTCATTCTTCTGCAATTAAGATACACCCGTAATCCAGGTCCAACAGACTCTTTATTATTATGCAAGTTTAATGGTTAGCCATGCTCCTTCTTTGTGCCTTCTTCAAGTCTTCATGTTTTCCTTTTCTTCCTCTTTAGCTATCAAAATTCTATATATAATGTTCAGGACTCAGCTCAAGTCCCACCTTTTGCAAAATACAATCTCTTATTTCTTTTCAGATTTTCTAATCCTCCCTGGTGGCTCAAACGATAAAGCGTCTCCCTACAATGAGGGAAACCCGGGTTCAATCCCTGGATTGGGAAGATCTCCTGGAGAAGGAAATGGCAACCCACGCCAATATTCTTGCCTGGAAAATTCCATGGACAGAGAAGCCTGGTAGGCTACAGTCCATGGGGTCGCAAAGAGTTGGACACGACTGAGAGACTTCACTTTCACTTTTACTTTCCTTTTTATATAACATGAACAATTTTATATTTAATTTTTAAATTATCTTATCATCCTCTTTAATAGTTTCATATTCCTTTGTTATATGTACAAATATATATTTGGTAAAGATAAGGAAAAAGCTATCATTACTTTAATATTCCTACAGTACCCAGATGGGGTAAATGATTTCTCAGTGAATATTTCCTAGTAGTTTAATTAAAAACAATGTGTTATACACTGTTTACAATGAGTAGAATATTTTTTCTATGGGAAGCACTATCTTTCTTATCTCTGACTTTTGAAAATATTGTAGTATATGTCATTAAAATGTGACTTTTTAACATATGATAGAGATAAGAAAACGTAGTAGAATGATATAGGCTTCTTACATTAGTATATTAAATTTATAACACAAATTATATATAAGTATATAAATGGAATATATTTGAAAATAAAAAATAAATGTCTTATTTTTCCACTTTATCATCATTATTGCCTAGTTTCATATAAATTTAACAACAGCTGACACTTACATCATACTTATTATATGTCAGTAACTAATCTACACCTTTTGGAGAAGGCAATGGCACCCCACTCCAGTACTCTTGCTTGGAAAATCCCATGGGTGGAGGAGCCTGGTAGGCTGCAGTCCATGGGTCGCTAAGAGTCAGACACGACTGAGCAACTTCACTTTGACTTTTCACTTTCATGCATTGGAGAAGGAAATGGCAACCCACTCCAGTATTCTTGCCTAGAGAATCCCAGGACTGGGGGAGCCTGGTGGGCTGCCGTCTATGGGGTCACACAGAGTCAGACATGACTGAAACGACTTAGCAGCAGCAGCAGCAGCAATCTACACCTTTTACATGTATCAACTCATTTAATTTTCGCAAGAATCTGAAAGGTGGCTACTATTATTATACATTTCTTACAGGTGAGGAAACTGAGATATAGAGAGGTTAAAACATATTTCTAAAGTCCTATTTCTACTTTCTGCCATGGTCTAGGTTTCAACCTTGGCAGACTGATTCAAGAAATTCTACTCTTAACCCTTGAGTACTCCATCCTATACAGAAAGTTCAGAAGGGCAAAATGGCATCAATAATTAAAATTCAAAACACTTTTTCAAATATTTTATTTTTCTTCCCTAGTGGCTCAGATAGTGAATAATGCAAAGCATATTTATAATTTTCACTATGTTCACTTAATTAATCCCAGTTCTTAAGATATAATTGTCAAATTACTTTTGTCTATTTGAAAAGTATCTTTCAAACTACTGTTTCTGGATATCTACAATAGGTGAAAAAGTTCCCAATTTAAAATGTGAATAAAATAGGAAAGCTTCTGCATGATATATGCATTTAAGGTTTTTTAAAGTATTTAAAACTAAAAAAATAAAATAAAATAAAAAAGTATATCATCTATTTTTCTTATATTTAAGTGCATGCTAAGGTGATTCCCTGCCAGGCTCCTCTGTCCATGGGATTCTATAGAAAAGAATACTGGAGTGGGTTGCTATGCCCTCCTCAAGGGGATTTTCCTGACCCAGGGATGGAACCCATGTCTCTTATGTCTCATGCCTTGACAGGTGGGTCCTTTACCACTAGCACCACCTGGGAACACCTTTTAATAATCAAGTAGCATAAAAATGCTGGTTTATTTCTCATATCATATTTCTTATATTACCTCTCTCTTACATTACCTCTCCTGCATTAGCAGGTGAGTTCTTTACCACTAGCACCACCTGAGAAGCCCTTCTGATATTTAGATACTAGATAATTTTCTGTAGCTAGTGATGCCAAGACGTTCAAATGAAGTTAGTATCCATTCAATCACCTACTTTCACTAAATAATGCCATTCAAACAACTGGACAAATATGTATCCCTTTTACGTCTTTCAATTTGAATAATAACTTGTAAAAAGAACATGCATGCTCTTTAAAAAATTAATTACATGGACAGGGCCCTGTCTCTTGAAAAGAGCATGACTATGGGAATATTCCTTTTGCTCTGATCTTAATGATAATAATAATACTGTTATTATTATCATTACTACTGCTACTACTAATACAATATGAATCCCTTTCCCCACATATCAGTGGGAAAAAAACAGAGAGGAGAGCAGAATTTTAAAATTTTAAATTTAATTTAAAATTAAATTTAAATTTAAAATTTTAAAATTTAAAGCAAAATTTTAAAAATTGGATGAATTGTCATTTCACGTTTAACATCAAAGTATGTTTGTTATATATGTATTTATAAAATATGCTATAAGAATCTTTTTGCACAATATTATACTATGTTTTAGCTTGAAAACACTACAAAATCAGTCAATATAAGAATGCTGCTGCTGCTGCCGTTAAGTCGCTTCAGTCGTGTCCTACTCTGTGTGACCCCATAGACGGCAGCCCACCAGGCACCCCCGTCCCTGGGATTCTCCAGGCGAGAACACTGGAGTGGGTTGCCATTTCCTTCTCCAATGCATGAAAGTGAAAAGTCAAAGTGAAGTCACTCAGTCATGTCCGACTCTTAGCGACCCCATGGACTTCAGCCCATCAGGCTCCCCTATCCATGGGATTTTCCAGGCAAGTGTACTGGAGTGGGGTGCCATTGCCTTCTCCGCAATATCAGAATAAAATACTATTATTATAAGCAAGTTTTCTGAACCATCCAATTTTATATGGGATATAATATTAAAAAAAAGTGGGCAAGACTAAGTTCAATCAATTCAAATTTTTACATATAAAAATATTTTATTTTATACATTAAAAATAGTTTTTACTTTATTTGTAAATCTATTATCTTTGATAAATAACAAGATATAGATAGAGACTACATAGACTTCAGATACCAAAGTTGGAAAAATAATTTGAATTAGCCATTTAAACAATGAAATGCTTCCCATGAAAACTGTTGCAGTCTCCTAAATCTCTTATTAATTTACTCCTTAGTTAAAAATTAAAGGTGCTATTGTGGGAAGACACACTTTGAAAACGTCTGTAGTTCATGTCCTCTATAATTATGCTCATTTCTGGAAATGCTTGTGATAGAATTGTTTTTTCAAATAATATAAGCTTTATTATTTTTTTTCAAGTGAATGTTTAATGTCAGATAAAAATTGTCTTCTTTGAAAATTTGGTCCTGTTTTAAATAAATGATTCAAAGAGATGAAAACCCAAACGCTTACTTGATAACAAGTATATAATAATGATAAAAAATTAAGGCATTATAAATTTCTCTGTGATCAATAATAGATAATATATATTTTAAACTATTAATAGTTACTAAACATTTAAGGAAAAATTATAGAAAAATAAAATGTAAAATTATATTTGTTTATTACTTTGTGACTATCAAAGAATTGACATAAATAATTTTGTCTTGTTGAAAATGGAAGTATTTATATTCAAAAATAAAAATAAGAAAGCTCAAGAGTATATTTTACCTCCTACATAAGCTGTAATGGATGAATGCAAAATTTATTTTAAAATTATGAAGTAAACATTTTTTGCTTTATGAGTAATTTTCTTATTTCTGTTTCAATAATTGTATTCCCGACAATATAAAGGATTTTTTTTTAGTTAAAAAATAAAAAAAAAATATATATATATATATATATTTAATTAGGGTTTATTTGTCTCCCCAGACACACTCATGTCTTAATCCCCTTTTGGTTCACCCTCATAATCACTCTACAAGAACAATGAAAATAATATGAATGTCCACTAAGGCAATGTACCAAGTATAAAGAGCTACATATATCTTTTTTTTTTTTAACTAAATAAATTTGGCATGTAACATTGTTTAATGTTAAGGTATATAGCATGTTCGGAGAAGGCAATGGCACCCCACTCCAGTACTCTTGCCTGGAAAATCCCATGGGCAGAGGAGCCTGGCAGGCTGCAGTCCATGGGGTCGCTAAGAGTCGGACACGACTGAGCGACTTCCCTTTCAATTTTCACTTTCATGCATTGGAGAAGGAAATGGCAACCCACTCCAGTGTTCTTGCCTGGAGAATACCAGGGACGGGGGAGCCTGGTGGGCTGCCATCTATGGGGTCGCTCAGAGTCAGACATGACTGAAGTGACTTAGCAGCATACAGCATGTTATTATGATACATGTAATATAATTGCAGGTGATATAGATTTATATACATCTTAATTCCTTGATAAATCTCAGATGTTCAGTAATAGCCTGATTTCCCCAGGACATGGAAAATTTTGAAGTATGAAGCATATAAAATAACATTTGTCTAGCCAAAATGAGGAAAAGGAAAAAAGTAATAGCTTATAATTCTCCTTAGTTTCCAAAATAAATACATTAGCCACACAAAATATTGAGGGAAAAGTAGTAAACAGAATTATTTAAGTCTGCAAACATTTATTTCATGTTGACATGATAAAACTTGATGTGTCAGAATAATTTCATCTAACAAAATTTTTCTGTTCATATTTTCTATTATAATAAAAAATTTTTTATCTCTGAATGTATCAAATAGTTATACTGAAAATATTATAGATTATTTATTGTTCTTAAAAACTAATATATCTGTTTTGAAAATATGTTTTAATCCTAAAAATATAACAATGTAATTATAACAGATTTATGCTGTTGTATAGCAGAAACCTGGTGGTCTTCTTCCCTCGTGGCTTCGTGGCTCGGACGGTAAAGCGTCTGTCTACAATACAGGAGACCCAGGTTTGATCCCTGGGTGGGAAGATCTCCTGGAGAAGGAAATGGCAACCCACTCCAGTATTCTTGCCTGGAAAATCCCATGGATGGAGGAGCCTGGTAGGTTACAGTCCATGGGGTCCCAAAGAGTCAGACATGACTGAGCTTTCACTTTTCATGGCAGAAACCAACATAAAATTGTAAACACTATAAGGCAACTTTCCTCCAATTAGCTAACTAAATAAACAAATTAAAATAAACAATAAATCATTATTATGTGACTAAATACTTTGAAATGAACTGTCTAATGCTTTCCAAACAGGTAACCCAATTTGAGGATTTCCTACTTATATTTCCTATGTTTGGTTTCATATTCTCAAATCTAACAAAATGTGAAAATCATATATTAAAATTAGAACACTTTAAAATATTTGATACCAACAAGCTCCAAGTTTGCTTTTGATAATTGCTGTAATTGCTCAATTATGTCACTTACTGTTTCAAATAAAACTCAAATATGGGGGTAGAATCTTTATCTGATATAGTAAGTGATTGTTTTATAAATAGTTTTAAATTCATTTCATCAGATCATTTGGAATTGAATAAAAATAAATAATGCTAAAATACATATATTTGCTAAAAAAGAATAACATGTATTTATAAGAATTAATCTTATTTATTATCAATAAGGCATTTTAGAAATCAGATGTGGTGTCATAAATGACTTCTTTCAAAATTTATTATATGTATCTATAAACTACTATTGATTAGTATTGACAAATGCATAGCTCTCTTAAATGTTTTACTGTATGTTCATTTATATTCATATAACAATGAATATTCTAGTTTGATGATTCTTAATCTGACACTTATGGATGAACTTCAGATGATCTATAAATCCCTGAATATTAAGCAAAACTGTGTATTGGGGCACACATAAATATATGTAATTCAGTTCATTTCATGAGATTTTTCTAAAAAAAAAAATTAGTTAGTTCATTTACAAAGTTCTTGACTTAAAGGATTTCTTTAAATTAACTCAAACTAAAATATCTTTTCCCCGTAAATGAAAAATTGCTATTAAAAATCTTCCCTTACAAAAATAATTATGTTGAAATGTAGATATGTTCAAACAGAAATTCCTACAAGAAATCATCAATTTAATGGTTTTTACTCATTTTTTAATCTCACATACTAGAATTAGAAAACTAGAATGTTATCAACACGCTAGATCAAAGAGTTTTTGTTTTTTACATTTTGAAACAATCTGAGCTCCAAAGTTTACCACATTAACCTAAAATTCAATATGCATTTAAATATAAGAAAATATTGAATAATAACCATGCATGTTATATAGATATTAATGCAGTTAATTTGCTAAATACACAAACGTTTTTATAAAACACACAAACAACATAGACAACCACAAACTTCACTCTTGCACTAGAGAAAGAAACAAAAAAAGGAGTACACTCACAGATAGAAAACTTGTTGCTGTTGTCTTTCCCTGGAAACAATTTAAATCCTCTAGATTTAAAATCTATGGCCTTTTTCACTAGTTAAGAAAACAAACAAAAACATGTATCAGGATACACAATTCCAAAATGAAATTCAAGTTAACAAATTTTGTTAGCAAGGTATTATGCAAGTTAAGAAACTGCTTTCTTAAGCCTGATATAGGGTACCCGGAAGAAAGTAAAGGAAAAAAATAGCAATTTGATTACTAAGTAGTAAAAATACCAAGCAGTATAAAAATTTTAAAGGTTCTATAGGGAGAATCCTGCATACATATATAGGTACTTTTAAACACTAATGAGCTTTTGTAGAAGAGGAAAAAAAAAAGAAAAATTAACTATCATAAGTCATTTGAATTCATCTAATTTTATGAAAAATTAAACTAGAAAAATAAAAATACTGATATAAAAGTGGGAAGAATTTAACGAACCTGCTTTTTTAAATAAACTAATGTATTTTTAAAGTAATTTAGCTTAATTTAAATATTAGGACACATTTAAGAAAATTACATCATTGAAAAAACTTTAAATGTATTTTGTTATTTCTTCTGATAAGCATTTCCAAATTTCATAAACACAGCTTTTGAACAATGATCGATGTTCAGACTATATTGTATGAAATTTATGAAAGTGAATCACGACTTTTTGGATTTCATCTAAAATACGTTGCTACTATTTTTGATATTATGATATTAAATCAACATCATAAGAGGCTAGCATATTTCACTGTTACTAAAGCAGGTATGACTGGATTTGCCTAAAGAAACACATAAACTCAACAAAGTAACTTGGAACATTTTAGAAACATTTTTTCAAGTATTTTAGTATTTTAGATGAAAATATTATCCTTTAAATGTAAATTACTTTCTTAACTACAGCTCCTATAAAAGTGATAAACTAGTTCAGAAGACTACTTTCTACTTTATTTAAGTTTTAATGACACCAAGTGAAAAAAAGTCAAAGAAATTTTAATTAAAACCTCATTAATTAAAAAATGTTATGTAAACTGATCAAATGATACATTTAAATAACAATTATTGTGTTTAAAAACACAGGAACAAGAATGCAAGGGATATATTTAGCTTCCTCAATTATAATTTGAGTTGCTTTACATATTGCTTTTTATGGGGACTACAGATAGAAATGATAGCCTGAAACATTTTGGCAATTAGGTTTTGTTCATTCCATGAATTTGAAAACAGTAAAACTGATTGCTCTTTGAAGGTTTAAAGTGATCATTACACTAATTCCTACTTGCCATTTTACCCAATTAGTTCAAATGAAGGGTATTTTATTGATTTTGAAGCATTTTTAAGGTTTTTTTCTTTTTTTTCCTGGTCACTAACTTTAAAAGTACAAAGGTAGAGACAGAATTCAATGGCTTACTGAAATATATAGTTATGAGCTACTGATACATAATATTAAAAAAAAAAAAGATGAAAATGATCCTTGAAGTAGGATTTAAAAGATCTGATTCTTTAGTACCTATTGATTTTGGACAAGAATCTGCCTTTTTATCTCAGTCTTTTCTCTTAAAATAAGTAGTTAGGACTAGATGACTAGATGAGTGTTTTACAATTTTGAGATTCTTTATCCGAGGCCCTTTATTTAGAGTAAAAGAATGGCTCTATCTTTCTCAGGTTATGTTTTTTGTTGTAATCCTCTTACACACCCCAACCCCCAAGGTAAGCTGAAGTTTAGTCCTACTGTTGTATTTGGCTGGTTGCTTTAAATTTAGTTCTGCTGCTTGTAAATTTTCCTGCTATCTGAAAATTATTTTTAACAAAATTTGCATTTTGTATTTTGAGGCATAATTCTAGATTCTCCTGATCTAAACATGAATTATAAGTAGAAATTCTACCTCTACTTTTCTCTACATTATGAAATTAATATTACAGAGGGGTTGCAAAATTTCACAGTATTTTTAGCACATATCTGAAATTCTTAAAGAATAAAGAAAACATGAAAAGATTATAAACTCAAAGAAGAAAGTTGAAAAAGAAAAGTCCAGAGGCTCAAAGAGCTCAGTTACTAGAAATAGTGAATTATGAAAACTACTCTGTGTGAGTGTATGTGCGTGTATATGTGTGTAGAAATGAGGTTTATGTAATGTTCTTACATTTAAACTTGATTATTTGGCTGTCAGGGACAATACCTAGCTAAGAAAATGCCATCTCAAACCAAGAAGTTTTAAATAGCTTCCTGGTTCTGAAGGGACCTGGCCTTATTTTTTAAAAGCATCTATTTATCAATTTTTATTGAAGAAAAGTAAAAAGTAAAATAATAGTTGTAACACAGATGCAGAAGATGAAAAGCCAGGAGAATACCCGTTTTAAGAGATAAAAAGGAGTGAATAGAAATATAATATAAAGTTTAAATTAACCAAAAATTTTAAATATGTTAAACAGTAAACTCATAATTTAGATAATTTTATAATTTCAACACCAAGAGCATATCACATATCTTTTCTTGAATATTAATAAACTGAAAGGACAAATACTGCAAGTACCAATTGTAAGATATGCTCTAAATCATAAATCAGTGAGATGTTAATTTTCAAATATATGCCATAAAAGATATACTTATTACATTTTACAAGGTATATGTATTAAATATTGCCATGATATCAAGAATAAGTGCTGCTAATCATCACATTTATCTAATAAAATTAACCTAACTTTTTCTACAGGTGTATTTCAGCTATAAGCATGTCAAATTTATTTTATCATACAGATATTAAAATATGTTGTATATCATTTTTAAAATGATAAAAGACAATGTGCTGCTTGTGTTGATCTCTTCCACTGTACTGTGAGTTTCTCAAAAGACAGCATTATTGTACTTAAGAGGTTTTTGTTGCACAAGTATATGATTGAATGTATATATGCAATATTGTAAATTCTATTTCACTGAAGGCATTTTGTTCAGATAGTTTCCTTCATTAGTCATGAATTAGGAAGAAAAGAAATGAATGTTCAAGATGAAATATTTTTATGTGAAAAACTTTTTAAATAAAAAAACTATGCATGTTCTGATAAATTTTTAATATATTTCATTAAATGCAAGACATGTAGACATATGCAGAGATCCATCACCTTCATTTTTTTCTGCTTTTCACTTTTCACATGCTAAAAAATTTTGTTCATTTTCACTTATTACTTTTTTGGTTTGATCATGCCATATTTAACATAATGAAATATTTTTTCATAAAATAAATTTATAAAATTTCATAATTTTATATATTTCATAATTTTTCATATTATTTCATAATATTTTATAATATGGAAAATATCTGTCAGAAAGGAATATAGAAATATCTGTCAGAAAGGCTCATAATCAAATCCATCTTTTTAGTTGTAAGCCCAAGACACCAAAAAATATTTTGTTCTTATAATCCTCATTTATGCAGTTTTAAATCACTGTAGAGAATTATCATTGCAGTATTTTCCAGATCAATATTGTTCTGTTATTTTCACAATGAATTTTAATTTATAAAATGGATTTTAAAAACTTACCAAAATACTGATGTTGTTTGGTGTTACATAAACCTCAACTAACTTCCATGTTAATCACCTAAAGTCACTTATTTAAAATTATTAAAGTTACAATGTCTTATTAAAAATAATCATATATGTCCACATATGGATAATGTGCTAGATTTTGTTTCAAATATCAACACTTTTGTGTGTGTGAAGCAGGTGGCATATGAGCTTGTTTTTATGTTAGAGAATCTTCATTTGTAAAAACAAAGTACTGGCGCCACTTTTAACCATGAGGAAACTAACCACATTACATAAATGTACTAAAAGGAATTCAACCATCAGGTGGAGGTTTAGAAAAGATGATCTTCAAGTGTTCCTTCTATCACTGAGCTTCTAAAACGTAGTCATAAAACATTTCATGGCTTCAATTTTCTTATTTTAAAATTGATACACTCTTTACTATATAACCTCAAAGTCACACACCAATATTTTTTTTTTTATTTCACTGCTATGTATATACAGTGAAAACTTGTAATTTTTGAGAACATTTATCTTTGAAAAAGAAGAAACAGACATGTTTAGTTTTAGTGAGCAGAACATTCTTTCATTGGAAAATACTGTTTCAGATTTGTATGTAATTCCTGTAGAGAAACACTGGCCACTATTTATTAAGTGTTATCTGAACATCTAAAAATCCTTTCATTTTCTACTTAAATTGTATTTCAATACAACAATAAAAATAAAACAAAAGCAAAATTCTGTTTATTTTAATCTTCCAAATTTGAAGTAGGCATCTTGACTATAATTTATCTTGCAAGTTTCAATAAGTTCATTGTAAATCTGTGATTAAGTGAGAGTATAACAGCCCTTCTGAAAAGGAAAATAATTTTTTTTTGAAAGAGTTTGAATCCTTTTGCTTGGGGGGTTATTTTTGATTCAACTTCTCAAATAGACGATGAGTTTCTCTCCTTTTAAAATTAGATATATAATTCCTACTTTTTATTTTGAAATAAGTATCATTATGCCTTTATCTTTATATTCAATAAATAAAGTATACTAATAAAATTTTGCCAGTTTTTGTTTCAGTTATCAAAATTAACTAATGTGTGTTCATATGTGTGTGTGTGTGTATGTGTTCCAACTTGAGAACATGGCTCATCTCAACATTGACAATAGATCCATTTACATGTGCAGTAAAGAAATTCAATCACTTGGTAGGGATTTTATTACAGATCTTTAAAGCAAAGCCTGTTATTAGTAGTATTTCTCTCACTGGATCAGAAGTTGGGAAACCTGTGTTCTAGTCCCATAAGACATGGAACAAGTTGTTTAACTTCTCTATATATTCCTAAGAGACTCACTAATTTACCCATAAGTATTTAGGTATAGAATTTAGAGCAAAGGAAGAAGGAAAGACTAATCAGAAATTCCAATTCTATCTCAAAGATTAAAATTTGTTTAGAGACTATAGAAGTAGTTTACTATGTTCTGAAAGTAAGTTTCATTGGTTTGAAAGTAAATGGTGGCTCCATGTTACAGGCCTACAAACGTTAGCACTGGTTTTTGTTTGTTTTTTCCTACATTCTACACTGGTAGAATACTTCTTCATAATATATGTAACATGAAGGCTGATAATTGATCATTCCATCCCATATTATCATTAGAAGAAGAACGATATGGCAAAACCAATACAATATTGTAAAGTAATTAGCCTCCAATTAAAATAAATAAATTTATGTTAAAAAAAAAAACTACACTGATGCCAGTAAAAATTAGGTAGTATTACTCTGATGCTCTTTACTATCTTTCATGTAAAATTTACCACTAGATATAAATTTCTTAGAAAAAGAATATTAGCTTTGTAAATATTTCTGTAGTGTAATTTTAGAAAGTGACTAAAGGTATGTTGCAACTAAATCATGTTTCTGGCCTATACAGTAAAAAAGTATAGAAAATTCAGCAGCATATTAGTAAGTGGTTCATGAGTGTTTCCAAAAATATTTTATTTTAGAATATGTTAGAAGAAAAGAAATAATACTGGCTTCCATTTGATAAGAAAATTAGTGGTACAATGAAATATGTTCAAAAACACTGAAAAATCATTTTTAAAGACTTACATTTTAGGGATATGCAAGATCTAAATATTTTCAATTTAAAATGATAGATTAATTAATTTTATAAGAAATAATGAATATTAAATTTTATAACTACTTTAATATAATGAATTTTACCTTTTAAAAATCACTAGAGTTAAGGAATATAGTTTAGATACTTAATATGTTTTAAGTCCAAAACATCTATTTATGCTACCCCACTAGCTTGTGACTAGCACTTATGATCCCCTCTTTTTAGTTGAAAGAGAATTTACAATCATATATTGTGTTATATACTTAGATTCTACAATAAATACCAAGAATCAGGACATGGAAAAGTTCAGTAAATGTTAGCTATTTAATTATTTATAATTTTAAGATCTGGTCATTTTCAGAAGACATTTCAATTAGGGATGCACTATCATAAAATTTTTCAACTATTCTGTGTTATGTCTTTTTCACTGTTTAAGGATGTTATACAAATTCATAAATTTTCCCTGGATTTCCAACTTTAATTTTATTTTTTTATATCAAGTTATAAGCCCCTCCAAATCCTTTGGCCAAACTAGTATATTTGGTATAAATGTATAGAAACATTCTTAAATGTTAATATATAATCATAACAGTTCTTACAAACATATGTGTAGGTATTCAGCATAATTTATGTCATTCTTGTAACAGGCCCATTTTCATTTTTACAAAAGATTCTAAGGCTATAAAGTATCAAAGTTATAAAAAAAATCAGCCTGAACCATAAATCTTTGCAATCTTATTTTTCAACCACTTAAGACTAAGAAATAAGTCTAAAATTTTAAAAACTGAACCAAGTATAAGTGTGAAAGAAGACATCGTATAAAATCAATTTGCTAATTTTCATAGGTCTTCCAGATTGAATTAATGTTGTTACTTTTTATTCAATAAATAGTGGATGCTAATTATTGGATAAAGATTCTAAAATTTGTATATGGGCTTTCTTCTCTTCAGAAATGGAACAACTTCAGAAATCCATTGCACTTAAGTAGACACCTGCAGATGCACACACAATGCTTGGCGTAACAGGTCTTACAGTTATGGTGTGCAATAAAATGTCAGGATTATAAGAAAAACGTGGGATTTTTATATACTTTTTAGGGATTCTTATAATTGGCATAACAAAAGTTACCATATGGAAACAGTTACCATTAGTATGGTTCACAAATACTTGTAACACTTTTACAACTGTCTCAACCTTAATTTAATTAAGTTTTAATCTTCATTTTCTAACGGCTTTAAGTGAACTTTTAAAAATTATCTTTAGGTCTACAGTTAAATATTAAGATCCACTCAATTCAATCATTTTCTTATGTACTTTTTTGTTTTGATATCTTATGATTTTTGAATGATAATTATTTTATATATCTTTTATTTTTAATTTTTTCTCTTTTCACTAATTTTACTAAAATATAATTTTACTATAAAGTGTAACATAAAGAATGATAAAATTCAATTTTTCTTTTTTTTTTTGTCTGCTTAGAATGCTTCTGGTTTTCACATGAAAGCCTTAGAAAATATGAAGATTAGGCAAAACTTCTCAAATGATCTCTAGAACAAAAATATACCTGCAAGTTTATAATGTTTTTTAAGTTAAAATGAATGAGGTAATTTTATATCACATATTTGTTTTATACATAATGTCAGAGATCATTTATCTATAGTATAATGCCTTCTAAGTTGAGACTAACTGAGAAAGAAGCCAACTGTTTGAATAAGAGTGACCATGAGTAATGCATATCATAAGCTTGATGGCAGTGGAATATATTCTTCCACTACAAATTTCTTAAGTACACTGAGTAAATTTTAAATAAAATATCCAGAAGACGTTATTACTTTAATGAGCAACAATATTTCCTCTTTCTTCTGATATAAGATTATTATAGTCTATCTAAAGTTCTTCACGGAGGCTTGATATCTCTACCGATTGTTTTAAACAAGCATAGATGGACTCTGACAGTGTATTTGACACAGGGTTATGTTGCTATAATCATGGCTACTGAAGACAACAAAGCACTCTCAGCATAACTTATCTATGTTCTTCTCACAGCCCATCCATACCTTTCCACATCTATTTTATGCCTTGCTACGTGCTTTTCCAGATCTAGTCTCCTCATTCTTTGTACATTGGTTGACCTGAATAGGCTACATCCTACTATACAAACTGTGGCATTACATTAGCAGCACCAACATCAACTAGGGACTTGTTAGAAAAACAGATTATCAAGCCCTCCCAGACTTAATGAATTAAAGTTAGCCTTTAACAAGACCACTATGTAATTCTTATGAACATTTAAATTTGAGATGCTCCAGGCTCTATCAACAGACTCCAGAGAACTCCAGCAGGAAGATGGAGGGAAGAAGGAAAAGTAGGATCAGGATTGTTCTGAAAGGCCTCTCTGACTATGCTAACTGGAGATGGGCCCTTAACTGAAAGTTACTAGTCTTTTTTATGCCATGCATATATATCTCTATATATATCTGTCCAACATCTCTCCCTTCCTTCATCCCAATGGGTAGGGAATAATGACAGCCTAGTTGCTTCTATCCTAGGTGCATGATCCCTTGTGGTTCTTTACATATGCTTATTTACAAGTAATCCCTTTGTAAATAAACCTTCCTTGAATTAGCCCATATTCAATAGTTTCCCTACAGACTCTATAGATATACCACTGGTACAAGGAAATCATTAGAGATTTGATTTTTTTCAGATACTATATTAAACATCATCTCTCAATTTGTTTAAAATGACTCTTAAACTTAAATAGATAATATCTAAGTAGAAATAGGAATGGTTATTGCTCATCATTCTACCACTGGTTGCTTACTTATTTCCTTACTTGTTTTGAAATCTAGAACACACATCTTATGCCCTTTCTAGCAATTATTTCCTCAAGAAGCATAGAGCATTCTCAAGGGTAGAGGATATAAAAAGGAAGTCAAGTGAATTAGCTGGACTGAATTTGGAGAGTAATTGAAACAAAGGTAAAACTGGCAAGAAAAATAAATGTGGGACTAACAGAAACCTAAGATGGACTGGATACTACACATTATTTTAGTAATAACTTATACATGAGATCCATATGAACAGAGCTAAATACAGCTATATATATCAGCAGTTTCCATAATTCTCTTTCAATATTGCATTAGATTATATGCTCATGCTCACTCTGTTGCTTCAGTCATGTCCAACTCTGCGATCCCAAGGACTATAGCCTTCCAGGCTTCTCTGTCCATGGAATTCTCCAGGCAAGAACACTGGAGTGGGTTGCCATTTCTTTCCAGGGAATCTTCCCCACCCAGAGATCAAACCTGCATCTCCTACACTGCAGGTGGATTCCTTACCGCTGAGCCACTAAGGAAGCCAATTAGACTACATATTTTATTTCTAAGGAAATCAGCTATGTAAGAAATTTAAAACTCTGTGCTAATTGTTTTCTTACTTTGTTCACACACCTTTATCCGATAAAACTTTTAACGTAACTAAAGCGTATTTGCTTCTTGTAAAGGCTCCAGAAGTGGGCAGTATCAGTTAATGGTTGTGTGTCTAAAGCATAGGTACTCTGTCCACTGTCTCATTTAAACACAAAATAGCCATTCAAAATGGGATTATTTCCCTCCTTTCTAGATGTAAAAATGGAGAAAGGTAAAGTAGATTGCCCAATACATATACTAGTAAAATACATTCATTCATTTGACTTTAAAACTTCAGTCCTAGCATCAACACCACCACCTGACCATGAATAACAGCATTTCATATATCCAGTCAGAAATAACAACTGAAATATATCCTGGGAAATCACAAATGGACTGGATTAGTTTACTCTATCCACATTATTTTTTTTTAATGCAAAGCTAATAATAGAAAAATTTAAGTAGTCAACAATATCTGATTTTAAGGATGGTTTACTTTAGTATGGAGCAGAGCCAGTTTCATTTACTGAATTTAATACTAAATAATATTAACTATTAACTGATAGTGCCAGGCATAACCCCATGGTGTGAAGCCTCTCGATGTCTTATTTTTAAAGTTTTAAACAGATGAATAAACAAGGTGTAGCAAAAGCCAACTGCTAGGTGAAACTCAAATTACCAAACAGTTTTGTTTTGTTTTTTTAGTAAAATCAACTTTGGCTCATTCCTTTCAAATGGAAACGTAAAGGAGAGTTGATGACTGCCACTGTTCACTGCTTTCCACCCTCCTCACTTCCTGAATGTAAGCCAACTAAATGAAAATTTTCTAATTTGTCTGGACAAAATCAATCTAGAAATCTCTCACACTTTAATCGCATTTGGTATTATGAAGAAATGCCATTTGAAGACAATTTAAAAAAATGAAAATCAAGCATCAACACTAAAAAGCAACAGTCCATGATTTAGAATACAAATGATTAGATAGGAGGAAAAAAATACACTATGCAATGCACCCCAAACCTAACACCATGCTGTTCTGCCATATATAAAGGTTCTTCTCTTCCTAAAATTGTGAAGCTTAATTGTGTGATTTCACACTGTGCACAGCAGGGTAGCCATATGCTCTAGAAAACTATATGGAGGGAAGCAGCTTGCTGCAAAAGTGGGTGAAAATGCCCCAAAATAACTCTGAACAAGATAAAAATGTCTAACATAGGACCATACTTTCATACTCCAAAAGGCAGAGTCCACTTTGGCACCAGCTTTGAGCACAAATAGAATGTCTAGCCCCTTCAAAATACTTTAACAAGGAAAAAAAAACCACAACCCCACACTCATTGTGACCATCTCATTCACAGGCAAAATAATTAGCTCTGATAACCATTTGGGGAAGCCAGTTACACATAAAATCATTGCCATCTTTGTTCTTTAAAGTTAAGACTCTCTTTCTTTTATGCTATACATATTATTTCCCTTGTTTGCTCATTCTATAAAAAATGAGATATGTTAATATAAACAATAAGGTATCAAAACCTCGGATAATAATTACTGGTGAGCATAAAAGTGGGGCTGAAAATCTAAAAAAAATAATACCAGTTATGAAATAACATCCCTGTTACAAGATGACAGTTGCAGTTAATGTGAAAAGATGTATGCTTTCTTAGGCTTAAAGGAAAACACTGGGGTTATCGGAAGTACTTAAAATCTCTGCACAGGAATAACTCAAAAGCATGGCTTGAGGAGTAGCATTGAATAAAACTGTTAAAATGATTATTTGCAGATACATCATATAAGAAAAAAACAAATTTTCATGCTTAATATTGTCATAAAGGTCCTCAGTAATTTTGGAGTAGTTCTATCTAGTACCTTTTAAGAATATAAAATCTGTTACCAAGCAATTTCTAACATTTTATTTTTTCTCTTCTTTCTCCCTAAATACAACTTATTCAGCAAAATATAAAAGTATATTTACTGTTATGAATGACAGTTTTCATAATTTCACAAATGTGATGAAATATGGAAATGAAATATGAAGATGACATTCAATAAATAATTATGTATTTAAATCATAAATTGGTACATTTTGGGACATGGATTTCAATTGCTACAAGTATCAACATTAACACAATTTTCAACAAAATAATATGATTAGGAAAATAGTCAAGAGAACAATGCAAAAAACAACATAAAAGGATAAGATATTGATAAAGAATGCAACAGTCAACATTTATATATAGTATACCCACCTAAATGTTATCAGTTCCTTATGTGTTAAATATATATTTACTCTAACAGTGCCAAAGTTCTTACACAAAAGACTAATAGTTAATTTAATAAATGAAAGTACGTTAAAAATCATACTTAACCAATTTTTAAATGTCATAAATGTTGTATCTTGTTATTATTTATGATAAACATTCATGAACATTAATACATCAAATAAACTCATAAAGAAGGACATGGGAATTTGAGCAGGCTAGTGCAAATTCATCATTTATATAAAATAGAAGATGCATATTTATTCAATCATGAAAATTTTTGATTTGGCAATCAATTTCTGTATCCTGATTTTCACTATCTTTTGCTTCCACCTATCATACTTTCAAGATTTGAAACATGTTAAGTAAAAGTAAAACCTTGTTTTTTTCTGTTATTTGATAATACATTTAAAAATAATTTTAAGATATGGATTTAGGGTAAAAAAAAGCAATAAATGAGTTAAAATTAGGCTTGAGAATGCTTTCATCAATTATTCATCAATTTTTTTTCCAGTAAAATCATAAGTAAGGTAATCTTCTCAGTCATTCCTAAGGGTTGACAGAATTAATTATTGTCATTAAGGTTCATCTGGAAAATCCATCTGCTGTAAAATATCCCTTCCACTAGTTAATCTCCCACCAGTATAGTCATTTTTATAGAAATAACTTTTATCATATTATCTGAGATGGTTTATTAACATTGTAAATATTCTAGTGGAGAACAAGATTTCATGGAGAGTGGCCAGTTATCATGTACTGCTGGGTATGTACTGGTCTCTCTCCATAATTATAAACCTCATGTAAAATTTTGCTAATCAGTATATCAGTAGAATCTTCAATCTTGTTAGAAATGCAGAATCTCTGATCCCATCAAAAGCCCATGAAATCACAATATGTATTTGAGTAAGACTGCAAGATGATTTGTGTACACACTGAAGTTTAAGAACCATAGTCTAAGACTTAGACTCCAAAATATGTATTAATCATTAATTGCACATCTGTATACCGTTCTAGTTTGTCTGCCTGCTCCTGCTTACTTAAAATTTCTTATGTGTGTGCATGCTTAGTCACTCAGTCATGTCCAAACCTTTGTGACCCCATGGACTGTAGCCCACCAGGCTCCTCTGTCCACAGGGACTCTCTAGGTAAGAATACTGGAGTGGATTGCTATGCCCACACCCTGGGATCTTCCTGCTAAAATGATGTCTTATAAAAAGTTATAGTAGATAATATAAAGTCCACCAATTGCTTCCTCTCTCATTTAGATTAAAATAAATCTCTTTACCTAGGCCTCAAAGCCTATAAAGTCTAATTCCTGACAGTTTCTCAACTGATCTCCACTTTCCTTTTTTTTCCACTGAATTCCAGGCACATCAGGAGAAGGCAATGGCAACCCACTCTAGTACTCTTGCCTGGAAAATCCCGTGGACAGAGGAGCCTGGTAGGCTGCAGTCCATGGGGTCGCTAAGAGTCAGACACAACTGAGCGACTTCACTTTCACTTTTCCTTTCATGCATTGGAGAAGGAAATGGCAACCCACTCCAGTGTTCTTGCTTGGAGAATCCCAGGGATGGGGGAGCCTGGTGGGCTGCCGTCTATGGGGTCGCACAGAGTCAGACACAACTGAAGAGACTTAGCAGCAGCAACTAGGAACATCAGGCTTTCTTTTTTGCAAGCAAAACTCAAGCTCTTTCTATCTAGTTGTTTTCTCTGCCATTAGGTAGTTATTTGCTTATTTCCTTGTCTTTTTCTCCTCATTTAAATATAAACTCAACGAACCAGGTTTTGTTCAATGTTGTATAAACAAAGGACTAGAATAAAATATGACATGCAAATAGTCAGTGAATTTTTGTTGAAGAAAGAAACAAAGAAAGCAATAAGGAAGAGAAGTAAGGATGAATGTATAGAAGGAAGGAAGAAGGAAGTGAAGAAATAGCAGTAAAAGAAAGAAAGAAAAGGAAAAGGAAAGACAAAAAGAAAGTAAGAAAAGAAAGGAAAGGAAGAAAGGAGGCAGAGAGTGGAGGGGAGAGAAATGAAGGGGAGGGGAGGGAGGGGAGAGGGAAAAGGAAGGGAAGGGAAGGAAGGAACAAAGGAACGGACAAATGAAAGAAAGTCTTGATAAAGAACGTGTTGGAAATTAATGTTAAAGTTAATGTTGGACATTAACTACCTAAAGTTAGGTCCTCAAATGAAGAGGTTCTGGAACTTAAGGCATATATTTGGCAGTTGTCCTGGTGAAAAATGTTTATATGGCTGAGTTCCATTAACTGGGATAAAGAGAGTACCAATCCAACTATCTTGATGGTAGTGTTGGCCACTTCTATGCTTGCTTTAATTTATCTCTCTCTACAATGAGATAACCATAAAGATAAGTCCAGGTCAGTTCAAACCTCAAGAGAAAATAGAAGATGATGATAAATCGATCAATTAACGTATGAGATCTCTGGATAGACACTTGGATTAGAAGGGATAGTGGTGGTCATATCATTTCAATACTTTAATGCTTAAATACTTTTCAAATACCCAATTTGTCCATCAAGCTATGCTTATATATCTTATCAGTGACTTAGGAATTTGCTGCTTTCTGAAGCACACAATCTATATTTGAACAGAACTCAGTGTTAGAATAGTTTTCTCTATATTTTGTATCTTCCTGTGGTTTCATACACGAAGTTCTAGAACCTACAGCAGAATAGGTTTGATCTCTCCTACGTATAACATATTATAATTTTAAAAGGCATCTATAACTCACCCTAACATTCTCATTCTGTAGAAATTATTTCTCTTAGAATTGACCAATAATTTTTTACTATTATTTTATCTCTATACTTTTCCTTTGAAAATAGAGACTATATTTTAAATTTTATGAACTTAAGCTTATATGCTTAACCATTGAGATAATATGTGTAATAAGCCCTGATACTTGATAAACACATATCAGTATCCACAAAGATCTAAGTAACCATCCATAAATTAATTTTCTCATGGTGATGCAGCATATGAAGATTAATAAAAAAAGAATGTTTTCAATTTATAAGTCTATACTCTATAAAGATATTAATATATAGTTTGAAAATAGGTACTTTCAAACTATTGAAAAGACTTAAACTGTATTTTACATATGGCCAAATAACCTATTAGTGAAAGGCACCTACTAGGCACCCAAGAACTGTTATTTCTACACAATAGAGTTTTTGTCATATTACAGTCCACTGTTTTAAACAAAATGGTTACCTATCATAGTATGTGACTTTTGAAATAAACTGGAAATTCAATGTAGATTGTATATCTGATAGTATGTTGTTTTCCTCTTTTTATTGAGCAATGTAAAACTCAGATGATGTTACTTGAAAAAAATATTGCTTATGATATTTTTTTTTTTAATTCCTGCTTTTGTTTGGATTAAAATTGCTGACCTAAAGTTAATAATGTATGCTGAATTAACTGTTCTTACCTTAAAGTTGAAAACAATTAAAAATTCTACTTACAAGCCAGTAATTAAAATAGATTTTCTTTTATGCTGCCCTTAGGGAGCGGTTATACATCATACTAAATTTCAGTTAAATATAATTTCATGTTACATTATGTGCTGTGTTTAGTCACTCAGTCATGTCAGATTCTTTGCAGCCCCATGGATTGTAGCCTGCCAGGCTCTTCTGTCCATGGGGATTCTCCTGGCAAGAATACTGGAATGGGTTGCCATGCCCTCCTCCAGGGCATCTTCCCAAGTCAAGGATCAAACCCTTGTCTCCTGCAGTGCAAGTAGATTCTTTACCATCTGAGCCACCAGGGAAGCCCTCCTTACCTTATAAACTAAGTTAAAACCCTGCTCAGTTCTATTAATAAGATCATTAGCTATTATTAAATATACTGGAAGCATTTGCTACACTACATCAAAATAAGTACCATCAATGGCAGGAAATGCTGATGACACATATTTGACTACACAAGATGATACAGTCATCTAAATTTCTAAGGAAAACAATAAAAGAGTGTTTATAATTATTATATATGTATATGGGAACTTTTTAGAAGAATATATTGACACTTTTACATGAAAGTACCAACTACCAAGGTTGCTTATTAACAGCAGACAGGAATTGTCTACATACTAGGGAAAAAAATAAATCTCATTCTACTGTATTATGTAAGAAAAACAATGGTTTAAAAACTTATCTAGAGTAAAATACATTAAATTACTATTTTCAATAATATAAATATTAAACTCTTGAGGAAGAAAACCCAAATATGGTTGTCATCTATATTACTTTAACCTTAATATCACCTAATAAAAGGGTCTTCATGCATTAAGCCTTTATGAACCTTGAGTAAATAGAAGGATGAATGAATACTAGTTTATCAGTATGAAGATTGGATTTTCACATGGCCTTTTTCAGATGACAATTTCCTATAAGAAGTAATGGTGTTGTAGTAAATAATCTAAAAGATTCCATCTATTTTAAAATATAAAATCCTAGAAATTAAGGACCCTTTACATAATGTTTTAATCATACTACATATTTCTTACTAAGTCAACGATGAATTAAAACTCTTGGAGATATAATAATAAATTATGGTATTTAGAGATTGTTAGAAAAGGTATGTTACATAAAAATTTATAAATAATTTCAAAAAAATTCTTATACTTCAAGCAACAAACTATTCTGATAGAATTTAAAATATCACTAGATACTATGGTATCTAATTTTAAACATCTGGATAATCTATAAACTAAAAAGATCAATTGTTTTTAGGTTTATTTATATAACTGCAAATAATCCTTTTAAGGAATGCTGAATATTTCCTTTACTTATTTTGATATACAGTCATCATATATCTATTCAGCACATTATCCACTTACAGCAATTTTTATATATCTTAGTAATATAAACACAATTTACTAGTTGAAAACTTCTGTTCATCTCTCAAGAATTTGTAAAAACACCTTATTTCTGTGCAGCCTTTCTTGACTTTTAACATTTAGAGGCAATTGATCCCTCTCCTTTACTTAAGTAACGTTAAAAAAAAAAAAAAAAAAAAAACACTGCTCTGGCAATTTTTTTCATAATAAGCTTTCCTTTATAAAATAAGTTATATAGACTATTCCATAGTACAGCCTGAATTGCACATTTTTATACCTCTACTACCCAGAGCAATGTCACATAGATAGCAAGAGTTAAATATATTTGATGAATAATAGTAAAAATAAACACAATTACTATCTACTGAACATAAGCCAACAACTGTGCTAAATTCTTTCACATAATTATGAAATACCTACAGGTAGCTACTCTCAGTTACCAAGAAATTGCAGGTTCTAAAGCTGAAGTTATTGTTCAAAATCATACACATAATAAGGGGTAGAGTACAGACTCAGCCTAGCTCTCTGACCTCAAAACTAACCAATAATAGTGGGCAATTTGGTTTTGTCTTTACACTGGGAGAAAATACTTGAGGTTTTTTGGCATTTCCACCTAATACTGTGTTTAATCCTCACTATAACCCTAATATAATACTACAATACTATTTTACTGATAGGGAAATTCAACCCTAATATTTCATGTGACCTGAAAAGACTCTCATGCACAGTAGGTGAGAAAAGTAGACTAAAATCCAATCAATAAAATAAAATGTTCATTTTGAAAACTATTGGGCACTAATAAACTGTGGTGTTAACATACTATTTAAAGAAGATTTAAACCAACATTCTTCATCAATATTTTTCTCTTTTCCTTCTTTTATTTTATTTCATGTCTAAGACTCTTTTCAAATGGAAAAAATCAGAAGGGGTTTTCTTTCACTGAGAACAAGTAGAAACTGAAAAAAAAAATTTTTTAGGAACATACCTTAAATTGAATTACTGATGCTTAATTATAGTACTATAGGAAAAATTATTTGGGGCAGAACCCTACAGAGATTGAAAAACCTTTGATAAATATTCCAAGTTTTTTTTCAAATTATTCATTAATTGTGCAGCTTTTATAATAAATTCATTACAGTGACTTAATTTTTCATAAATTAATATGTAGACTTTTGAGTCTATACACTTAACAAATGCCAAGTGCCACATACTAAGTGCAATTTCAGTGTTTATGTTTTCTTTGTTTTCATAGTGATAATACTAAGTACTTTAATTGCCTCAAGTTATTAAGAATAGACAAATTAGGAAGTAGCAATGACCAAAAGACATCATAGACATGAAAGTTTAATTGCAGTGTGAATAGAAAAAAAAATGAAAAATGGACACGATCACAGTGCAAAACTTTGTATGCACTTGTAGGCATCAAAAAACCTATGCTATCACAATCTCTATTGTATATATGCTTTAGATGATAGTTAATCTCAGCAAAATAATATTCATAATATTACATTAATATTTATTCGTATATAGTTTACTGACTTTATTATTTTGTGTTTATCAATAAATTTTCTTTGATTTTATAAATGTAAAAAGGCCATAAGCAAGGCATTTATATCTAGTTTTACTCTGTGAATTTTAAGTAGTAATATAATAAAAAGCAGTATTTCATTTTAAGTTTGTAAGAATACTTTTGGTTTTCAAAGGGATTAAAAACATTGGTTATTATAACTATAACAAAATAGCTATTTTTAAATTGAACTACATGAACATTTGATTATATTGAAAAATATAATTTTTAGCCTTTAAGTAAGCTGGATGAATATTCTGGCTAGTGAAATTGCAAATATTTATTCATCAGTTTACTAAATATTATCTAAATATGTCTGTGAGTCAGAAGCTGTTCTAAGCACTGGGAATGAACCATGAACAAGACTCATCCTCTCCCTACCTACAGGATTTAAAATGGTGAGTTACAGCAGGAAAGTCTAAATTTCAAGGAATTGACAATTTCAGCTAAATCTTGGAAAAGGAATTAGAATGACTTGGTTGAAAGGAAGAAGGAATAGCTTATGGGACTAGCCTGAGGCAAAAAAGAATATGGTACGTTTGACAAGCTAAAAGTAAATCTGTTTGGCAAAAAACAGTGATTATCAGAGCTGCATGAGATGAATTTGGAGATGTAGACAATAAAACATAAGAGGATCTCATGGGTTATCATCAAGTTTGGTTTTATTCCCAAAGTCACTGGGCAAGTCACTGGGAAACCAGTGGAAGCTTTAAAGCAATGAAGGAATGTGATCAGGTTTTCATTTTTAAAAGTTAATTCTGATTACATTGTGGAGAATGGAATAGAAGAACAGGACATTTTTTTTCTTTAAAATATCTAGAAAAATTAGGCAAGTTAGTTTTGCATTATCTTTATTGACTCATCTAAAACATCAATTAAAGGACTCACTGCCCACATATATCCTATATCTCCTTTAGTACTCCGCTCAGCCATGAGATTTACAAAATCTTCCTTGTCCCACCAGGATGGATTTCTCCATGTCCTCTACTCTCTCTCAGTCTCTCAAAAGAAGGGGCATGTATTATTTATCCTTATTTTGCACAGAACAGACGTCAGTTGGTATGTCAGGCATGTTGGGTAAACTAAAATTTATTGCTTAAAAGAATATTGTTTTCATGTCAGCAAATTCCTATTTAGAGATTTGGTCCAGCTTAAGAGTCAAGTCTTTGAGGACTGCTTTATGTCTGAAAATACAACTATATATTGAGGTTTGTATAAAGATTTGATGCAAGTATAATAATTTAAGTCACTAAAAATGAACATAACATTCAAAATGTTTTCTGCACACATAATTTAAATATCAATAATTAAAAATATTTATTTCCAAGGTAGATGGCATCACTGAATATCATATTCAGTGATATGTCTATATTCATAAACACTATTCTAGAAAGAATACAAGTGAAACAGGTCTAAATGCTATGAATGCTAACACAGCATTGGAAGATTATTATAACAATTGAGAAAATTTGAGCACTGAAATTAATCAAGGGCATAATCTTGATGCTTAATTGAAATTTGGCTGAATGCACTTCAAAATTTTAGATTAACTTTCAAATCACTTTAGTAATTGATAACTATTCTGTTTTCAATCTGAATTATTTGTTCAAGTTCTACAAAATATTTAATATATATATATATAGCACCAGGGTTTCTCAAATCACTTGATGGCAAACTTTACCTGGAACATATGTATTATTAGTTAATAAACAATAAACTCATGTCCAAAAGTTACGTGCCTTTCTTCAATGGACAACAGAATGAATACAGGGAAATTTGTCTATGTTAGTGCATGCAAATTTTCAAAGAGAGTGAAAACACTAAACTGAAGGGCTTTTTTCTTAATCAATATTTCAATATTTATACATTTTTACTTCCCTGTAATAAAAAAATCTATCTACTTGATTAAACAATTGTAAATCTGATAATGATTCCTATATTCATATGAGTGGAAGTAGTCATGGTAGGAGAGTGAATAGAGAACTAAGGTGATATCAATTTAATCCTTTAAAGGAGATTACCACATGCTAAGAATTCACTTTAGAATGCTTCTTAGTAAAGAGAATCAAGGTAACTGCTTTCAGTATGAATTTTGATGGAAAATGAATTTCTGAGATGTACGATTTTAAATCAATTTATGCAAATACATCTTAATTATTTTTTCCTTAGTCTGTACTAAGCATCTGAATGGTTTTCCATTACCTATATATCATGCAAACTATGCATAATCATACTACAAAAATCATTGCCATTTTGGAGAATATATAACTTTGAGTTGGAAACAGAGCTGGAGTAAATATTTGTACTTGAAATATGTTCATTTCGTTAATATTTCCACTGATGAACACATCAATATAAAATCTCTTTAGTGTTTCATACTGCACTATTTTTTCCAGTGAAGCTGCTACCAAAAAATAGAAAAAAAAAAAAATTCTTGCTACACTTCCTAAATTTTGTAAACTATAGACTTATATTAATTGCCTAGAAAACTATCAACATATAATTTGACTCTGATATTTTTATCTCTAAAAATTAAAATAGGAAATTAAGGAACACTTAAACTTGGAGTCATAATATCAAGGAATAACTGTTGAAAGGGAAAGTGAAAGTCGCTTAGTCGTATCCGACTCTTTGCGACCCGTTGGACTGTAATCCATGGAATTCTCCAGGCCAGAATACTAGAGTATGTAAACTTTCCCTTCTCAAGGGGATCTTCCCAACCCAGGGATCGAACCCAGGTCTCCCGCATTGCAATAATATTATTTACCAGCTGAGCCACAAGGGAAGCCTGGAATAACTGTTACCTTTTCAAAATGAGAAATCTGTTCTCAGTACAATCATATGGTTCAACAGGTAATTCAGAAATAGTAGAATAAGCTATATAAAATAATCACCAGACATAAAGTTTCCATTATTCCCAATCTAGTTATCTATTTTCTCAATAATTAATTGGCATTTGTATAACAAAAAATTCATGCAAATATGAAAATTACTACATTGGCTAAATCATCAATTTGTAAATATGTACACTTATTAATAGAAAAATGGTTCTTTTAATTTGATTTTATCTAGATACCATAATTGGTATATAATACACAATAGTTATTTTGTTTTTACTATCATTTATGTATTATTTTCTTTCTATATTTACTCCCTCCTCCCTCCAACATTTGAATTTCATTTTGATTTTTTTTTTTTAATTCTAACTTTTATGTTTTCAAATTATTCAAGTTCTGGCTTACTGTCTATATTTTTCAGCTACTTAGAATTCTTTCTTGCATTTCCTACATCTTGGCTCTGTTTCAGCTCATTCTCTAATTGGAATCATTACCAAAACATAGCTTTGGCTGTAACTAAATGGGCACAAGTAAAATAACATCCAATACCTCTATGAGTAACAACTGCAAGCTCTTTAGTTCTTTCTATCTGTTCAGCATTTCTTGGTCTTCTCCTTGTACTTTGTGTATCTGCTTGATGAGGTGAGAGCCCGTCCTTGGATGTGTTGGGGTCCAGACCTGAATTTCTGAGATTCTTTACTTGCACTCGCTGTTCCTCGGAAAGTCTATGGATGGTGACAGCTGTAACACTGGATACAGTAACATCTGCAGATGTGCTAGCAACAGCAATAGCACCAGTGGCAGTCCTGTTATGCTCCTCTAACTCACCAGTGGAGGTAGTGTGGGTCAATGTAGAAGAACCTGTGGGACACAGTAGCACTAGATGCTAACTTTTTCTTTTAAATGTTGTTTTTTTTTTTTTCTGATAAATTTCATATATTATATTCTCTTCTATCACCTTAAGTATAATTAACATAAAAAGGCAAAACACAAACACGCCACTAAAATGTGAAGTAACCAGATCTGATGTTTTGTTTATATCAATCAATGTATGAAGAGTTATTACACATAAACATATCACATTTTAATTGTAACACATTAGGGAGAAAAAGGAGAAACAGTAAACCCTTTATCTGACCTAGAATAAATCTTATTCATTATTTATTTACAGGCGATTTTTAGCAACAAATGCCTAGTAAGTGACAAGTTTTGACAGAATGGGTAACTATGTAACCACACTTTTCTCAAAAGAATGCTTTGAATAGTCTATGCCATATCTCATCATGATTTCTGGGTAAAATATCATTTTTTTTTAATTTTAAGACAAACAAGTGAAGAAAGGAGAATTTAAAAATCAAAACAAAATTGAAGACAAAATGATTTAAAAAAGTCTGAAATAATTATTCCTTGTAAATATCTATCTTTACCTCATTTGCCAGAAAAAAGCCAACATGATAAAATATTCAATGTCATGAGCTATATATATACTTTAGAATTTAGTGGGTTGGTTTGGAAGTTGGGTAATATTTTTCAGACTTTTAAAGTAAAATTTGAGATTTAAATTACTTAAAATACACAAATTATTTTATATAGAAATGACCAAAAATTAACTACTAGCATGAAAATTTCATTCACACAAAATAGTTTTAAAAAGTGGTTTAAAATTTACAAATATCTCATAAGTATGTCACAGTAAATCTGCATATTCTTAATCTTATAAAAGTTCACTATAATTTTATAATTGTTTTAAAGACTCCAAATTAGGATTTTCTTTTTCCTTTCACTTAAACACTTTTTTCAAAAATTGTACTTGGTAGAGAATAATTCTCACATAATGACAAAAAGATACAATTTTTATAACAGAAGCATGAAACTGACTGAAGATATGCTTAAATGGATCTTGACAGATAAAATGCCTAATAAGAAAAAAAATAATAATAACTGAATTTTTGAGGAACAATTACTAATTAGAACCAATAGTCAGCTCCTGGTTAGAAAACTTCTGACTATTGTTTAAAGCCATTAAAGGGTCTAAGTCTTCATATACTTTGCCTTCTCAACAAACTGCATTTCAAACTTCTGTCCATATATATATATATATATATATATATATATATATATATTAAACAAAATGCAAAGGAATATTTTAATCATTTTGCAAGAGACAAAACAGCTATATCACATTATGTGATTTGAAAATGTTCTGCCTTCTTCCCCCACCCCTCTTTAGCTGTAGGCAGGTGATTAGTAGAACAAGTAATTCAGGTTTCTGCTTTCAAGTCAAAAAGGAAGTCAAACAAGAGCCATCCCTCGTTCAAAAGCAAGCAAAAGAGTTCTTGTCCATTACTAATTCTTCCAGCTTGTGTTGTTATATGTGTGTGTGCTCAGTTGCTCAGTTGTGTCAAATTCTTTGCTACCTCATAGACTGTAGCCCACCAGGCCCCTCTGTCCATAGAATTTGCAAAGCAAGAATACTGGAGTGAGTTGCCATTTCCTACTCCAGGTGATCTTCCAGACGCAGGGGTCAAAATTCTGTCTCTTGGGTGCCCTGCATTGGCAAGTGGATTGTTTACCACTTTTTTAAAATTTTATTTAGAAATTCAGAAGAATTAAATGATTATATTTTGTGGTGGCCAGTGGTAAATGAAGTATGACAATTATCAAGTAATTTTAAAGATGTTTAATATATTTTAAAGCCTTAATCAGAAAAAGATGCTATAGAATATTCAAGTTATTTTGTGAAGATCAGAATCTAGTAAATGCATATTGGTTATGAAAATTAGCCAGTAATGTTTACTAAGCTAATATATGGTGAAGGCTTTCTTTAGTCACATGATTAATAACTACACTTGCATTACTAATATTTAGTAACTGATCTCATGGTAAATCAGACATTTTGATGTCCATGTACTCATTACTATAAAAACAATTACCTGGTCCATACTATTCTCTGGGGAATTTAACTGTACCTTTCTTTATGAAAGAAACTAATGCTTTGAACTCTTCCTAACTTTATCATAAAGTCTGGGCTTTCAGGTTTAGTTTAAAAAAGGAAACTATTTAAATATAAACATATGTTGCTAAATGCAATCTAAAAGTATGAAAAATTGTGGAATTTGTACTGTCTCGAATCTCAGTGTGTCTATTATACCTTTAACATAGAAGCAAATTAAACAGCTATTTATTATGTTTCATCATTGAAGGTCATTACATTAATCCTAAATAATCTCTGAGCTTAGTTGCTCAGTTGTGTCCAACTCTATTCAGCTCCATAGACTGTAGCTTGTCGGTTTCTCCATCCATAGGATTCTCCAGGTAAGAATACTGGAGTGGGTAGCCACTTCACTCTCCAGGGGATCTTCCCAAACCAGGGACTGAACCTGGGTCTCCTGCATTGTAGGTGGATTCTTTACCATCTGAGCCACCCAAAGATTATTTGGAAGCCCAAATAATCTCTAGTATTTGGGTAAATGAATCTGGGGTAATTCTTAGGAATGTGTCCAAGCTGCTGCTAAAACTAATCTTTTAAGATCAACAGACCAATCTCAAAATGCCCATATTCTTGAAGACTCCAGGCAATAAGTACATTTCCTAACCAAATTTATGAGCTAGAACTCATCTTTAGTAACAATTAGACCCAGGATATGCTAGCTATCCCAATCTTAAAATCTTCAGTAATGGCTGAATCTATCACTGGCTAATAGCAATATTATTCTCTTAACCTGAATTCAGAACAGGGTGTAATATTTGAATAAAGCATTGAAAAAACAATTTAATAACCATAATCTAGCTAACTACATATTTCAATAATATATTTTACCAACTAGTTCTTATGTTTTACTAATATTCTGTTTTCATAATTTTTCTTCCCCATACTATAATACAAGCTCCCTAAAGGCTGAGATTTAGGCAAATTCCATTCACTGCTGAAACCCAAGTTATCTAGGCTAGTGCCTGGTACATAGTAGATCCTTAAGGAATATTTATCAAAAGAAAAATGTAAGAATAGATGGATTCAAAAATAATTTTAATGTAATACTAACAATCATAAAGAGGATAAATTTCACAAATGAAATATGATTACAATTTTAACATGGCAATGTCATATTTCAAACAATGTAATGAAATGAAGAATTATTCCAAAGAAAGGGAAATTTGATGGCTTTGTTTTGAACTTTCAAAAACATCACTTTGAAAAAGTGTGGAAACTGAAGATTTATTTGGATAGGTAAAAGTTACTTGAAGATTCATGTCAACATTCTCAAACCTTGATAGCTTACAATGTTAGTGTGAAATGAATTTGTTTAGAATATTCAAATTTCTGTAGAGTAAAAACTAGTATAGCTCATAATGGCAGGAAGCAGAAGTACATCTAAATTTAGTCATGTATTTTTGATATATATATACATAAAAACAATGATTTCCTTATAAGGCAATAAAATCATCCATCACCATATAGTTATGTCATATATTATAACCATTTATCTAAAATGTAGACCAATTTAGAATACTATTTTTGGTACCACTTTAAATTGGCAGTGTGTGAAACAAAGATTTTTAAATTGTCAAAATGCACTATTTAACAGTTTCAAAACACTCAATAATCTTGCATACCTAACTTATAAGGAAATTGTCGATGCAGGAAAAAGGCTTAGGATTATATATAGCAACAATGCCATATTGAATATATTATATATCTAATTGAATATTAAAATATAATAGTTTGGTTTCTTTTAAAAAAATTTTAAGTAGACTATACAGTTATATAAGTGTTGTCTATAATAGCACAATGTTAAATGATGTTACAAGACATACAACCCAAATTTATGAATAAACTGTACATCCAAAATACCCATTCTTCATTGGAAATCAAATCATGTATACCCGATATAATTTATCACAATCAGATTATCCTGTCAACTAAACTGCTTGAGATATATTTATAAATTATATGTTTATAATATAAACACATCTAAAATATAATTTTATTAATATTTGAAAGCAAACATTTCCAATTATAAAAATAAAATGAAATGATATACATATATAAACATGCTTCTAAAATCATAACTATATGTCATCTTGGAATTATGATAATGGAAAATGACATATGTTACACATATAAATTGGCAAATGTATATAACAGCAAAATTAAATTATAAAATTAAACTTGGACTTTATTTAGTATCATAATAAAATTTGTTTTTGAATGCTTTCCTATTTCAACATCTATATGCAAAGGACTAAACATAATTTATGTAAAGCAATTTATACATGTGTCATTTAGAACATGTATTAAATAAAAATTGAATTTGAATTTCATTTTGATTAAAATTTTAGCCTTACATATTTTTAAAAAATTATGCTATATTGCTTTGTAATTTCTGTCTAACTCAAACATAAAGAATATGTTGCTAGAGATGTAAGTGGAAATCCCAAAATGCATATAGCTATATAAGTACATGTTAAACACAGGTGCATATTCATAGAAGTGGCTTTTAGATATATATGTCTTGTTATTTTATATAAAATATAAATTCTGTTCCACTAAATTTAGCATTTCAAATTAAACATTTGAATAAAAGCTTTAATAACAAAATAATCCTCACTGAATACTTTTGTGTTATCATGATATATAACGAAAAAAATGCAATAAACATCTAACATGAAAACATGCAAAAGAAAAATATACAAAACATCAAAATAAAATATAAATACAACTAATGAAGCAATTCTATATGAGTCATCATTTAAATACTCTATAAATGTTAGCATATGTATTTTCAGGAAGCATACTGAAGTTGGGAAAATAAATATTTTGCATTTTAAACATTACAAATGCCAATATCCTAAATATGTATAGCTCAGTATTTAATAGTATAATTTGGTGAATATGTGTATACTATGAATTCAACTTACAGAAGGGATGAATAAACTGAAATAGAAAGTAGTCCTTAAATTGTAGGAAAAATATAAATAGTCTATGTTTGACTAGTCATTGTCTGCTTAGTTGCTCAGTTCTGTCCGACTCTGCAACCCCATGGATTATAGCCCGCTAGGCTCCTCTGTCCATAACGATTCTCCAGGCAAGAATACTGGAGTGGGTTGCCATGCCCTCCTCCCAGGGGACCTTCCCAACTCAGGGAGCAAACCCAGGTTTCCCACACTTCAGGCAAATTCTTTATCATCTGAGCCACCAGGGAAGTCCTTGGCCAGTGATTACCTAGTATGAAATTGTCTCTCTGACTACAAAAATAAATAGACAAATCCTGAAAATTATTACTTAATTTTAAAGGGCAGACCTATATTGGTCTTCTAAAGTTTTGATTTAAAATTAAAATGCTGCATGTACTTTGAACATACATAAGATAATGATATTAAAATATCTATTAACTAAATATAATATATTCTTAATTATAAGATTCACCTCTAAGAAAGAAACTATTGAACTATTAAACTATGGCATGACAACACAAAAATGCTGTCACCTAAATTCAGATTTCTGACACATTAAAATATGAAAGAAGTTGATTATAGTATAGTTAAAAAAATTATCACTAATTTGAATAACAGATTTTCTATGATCATGAATTAAATAAATTAGGTACATATTAATTTTGAAATAGGCCTGATACTTTAATATACATTATTTTTTCTGAATTCACTGATATATTGATATATATATTTATATTATGTATCTCTATTTAAATTTCTAAGCACTAAATCGGGACACCAATATTAACTTTTGCAAGTGGATGTGTTACTGTTTATCAGATGCAAGTGATCTCTCTGCTTTAAAATTCAAAGTGAATAAATATTTTCAATCTAAGTTGAAACTGATGATATCAAGATTTAGTGATTCACTTACCAAATCCACATTTACTAGAGTAAATAAGTGATTATAAAACAAATATTCAACAAAACGCCAAGTTGTTTACATACAAGATTAAAACTCCGTATCTGGATTAATTAAAGTTTGATAAACCCACATGCCAAACAAGCATAAATACCTTTACCTAAATGAAATATAGAAAATACCAAGTTATAGAAATCATATAGAGTACTCTATTGGTCAACCAAAAAAAAATATATATATATAGTACACATATGTAGACTGTATATGTATATAAATGCATGTATATGTCTATAAAATATGTTATCACATTTTGTAATACAATGTCAGAGAACAGACATCTAATTTTTTAGTACTAAAAATATAGTAAGCTCATGCCAGGGAAAAATTGTTTAAGTACAGGGTTGCAATGATCTTGAAGCTTTTCTCTCTTAAAGAGCCATTTCTTGCTTCACCTAGTTGATTAAAATGAAGTTGCAAAATGGAATTTCAGTATCTTATCACTCTTTTTCATACATTTTTGGAAGTCTTGACAATGTACAGTGGTGGGTCCAAGGTGTCTTTTTTTTTTAATTTTTACGTGCCAAGTTACAAACACATACACCACTCACAAGAATAAATATTCACAAAATACATCTGAAACCTTTTTTGTGTATCTAAGCATAATGTTCCTCCATAAAGTGACAATACTGGCAATAAAACTTGAGGACCTAGCTTTTGAAACAAGAGTTAGAGAAAGGGGTAGAATGCCCCTTTACACCTTTCTAAAACAATTTCCTAGAATCCTGCATTTTGAGACCTCTTTCCTATAGCAGGTCTTATCTTTTAGCAAAAGAAGGATATATCATTCCCGGTTTCCCCCAAACAAATAAATGTAACTTAACACACACTTTCCTTCTATGTCTAATTTCCTTCCATATTAAATCTTGTGAAATAGCTGTCAATTCTCATTGAAGATTTAAAGGCCTTGTTAGGAAAAAGGGATCCTATTATACATATCTTGTATTCCAAAGTGTAATATAAGAAACCTCTTCACTTCCAGATCCTTGCTGTCTTTAATAAATGATATACGTTAATTATATTTTGAAAGTGGAAATCATGTCTGATACATGTGTATCTCTCACTTCCCCTTGAATGTTTCATAAATATATGAAGGAAGAATGAATGTGGATAAATGTACTACTCTGTATTTCTCAAAAATATAAACATTTTACTTTATGGCATTAAATGTATTTCAAAGATATAAATATAAGAAAGAAATTTGACCTATCCAGATATAAACACTGTAAAAACATAATGTAGTTTATATTACATAGTATGAAAAAAGGAAGGAGCATCTAAGAACACCTAAATCACTCCTTCATTTGTGATTTTTTCAAATGAGGGTAGCATTTCCCTCTTCTTCTATTTTCCAGCACCTTTTTCTCTACCAAAAATATTTTGTAATGATGATATTTGATATTGTGTAGCAGAGGGAAAGAAACAAGGGAAAGCAACTGGTGGAGTTACCCTTTATATGTACCATGTTTGAAAGAAAAAAAATAAGAGAAGGCTTTACCCTGACCTAGCTCATCATGTGTCTGTGTCCTGCTTACCTTGACTATCTCAGTGTATCCATGTTTATCCTCCATTTCCTTCTGAAATGGCATTCCAGTTTGGGGTGCGGAGGAGGGGTTGTCACTTTTTATTAGCTCTAGGTGTTTGTCTTTTTTTAATACCTAAATATAAAGCATACATAATGCATGTTTTGCATATGTGATATGATTTAAAAGGAATCAAAGAGCTTTACCTACTACCACATTTTTCTGTGTATACAGATGCTACTTCGAAAAAAGAAAATGTTCTTTAGGATTATATATTGCCTTCTCAAATTGTTCTCTTATAATCAGACAAACACCTTTTTGGTTGAAAGAATTCACATATGAGAGTGATTGCTTAACTAGTTTGAATTAGTTTATTGTAAAGTTTTCTTCTCCTCAAAAGAAATAACAGGGGCAGGCTGAGAAGTATGTTTTGGTGAGGAGAGTGAAGCTTGCAGCAAGATCACTGAACACTCCTTGCTGATGCATTTATAAGTTGATACCTGATTCCGTGTGGTTGTTACATGATTTGCAAGAACTAGGTTCATTACTAAGAAGTGGATGTAAGGGAGGTGTGGGCAGGTAGGAAAGAGCTGGCAATTTGGAGGAAAGACTATTTTTCCACAATAAAGGTATTTATTGTGGAAAGGTTGCTGAGCAACAGGTGAATATCTACATAAATATGCTGAAGTAGAACAGTTTAATAGGAAATTCAAGCCATAAAAAGTCTTATTTTCCTGCACAACATTCTGTAAAACACTTTTCATTCTGCAGCAGCTAATTAATTAGTAGCACGAGTGATTTTTTGGGGGAAAAAATACCAATCTTGGCTTTACAATATAGCATATTGAAGAAAAAATTTTAAAAACCTTTGGAAGTGGTAAGAACCTTGAGTTTACCATCAAAACCTACCATTAACTAGAAAGGCAAATATACATTATATATTGGGGTATTACATATAATTAATTATATGTTAGGGTATTTAAAATATATACTACCACATTGAAAGATAAGCCTTTGTATTTCTTCATGTAATTACTCTGTTGAATTCCTTTTCTACAAAGACTGTATTTTATTTCAAGACTATAAGCAAAAAAGACTGTTTTTAAATAATGTCAATAAAACAAAGGTATGACACCTATATCAATTATTGAGAGTATTTATTTGATTAAGATCATATACAGCTTAACTGACTTTCAGATGAAAGAGATTAATTAAAGCAAAGGAAGTTTTCTTAAACATTAAAGTAATTTTAAACCTCAAAAGCTTTATATCTATTCAGATGATTTTGGTATATTCCAATTACAGGTAATAATATGAATATAAACAATTGTCTTGAAGTATATCTTTTAACTTTTAAGAGGATGATGTAGATTTGGCTTTTCACCTGTGGGATGGTATCTAATCTCCCCAAACTTCTGAATACAGGTGACTAAGACACTATACACATACTCATCATTCTAATGGTTAATTTAGATGACTAGATAACAGACTATTTAAATGAACATATTATAGAGCAATCAGAACATACTGAGCACTTACTGTGTTCTAGACACAGTTCTAATCAATCCATTTCATCCTCAAAAGTACCCATGAGCTGAGGATATTAAAGTTCAATTACTTTTACAACATACACTAACTCACTTTGCTAGGAAATTAAAAAGCTAGGATTTGGACCCCAATTGTGTAATTCCAAAACCACAATAATGACTCATGAAAATCATTACACCTCTACTTAACCTCCCCAATACAAAACAGCACATGTAAACACTTATGTCTGATCAACATGTAAGTTATTTATTTATTTTCTGTCATCTCTGTATTTCTCCATCCTCCTTCTCCAACAAAAGTCTGACTTTTTCCAGGTCCCTCTTGCAAAACCCTTGCTAGAAGGAAGGATGGTTTGGCAGGACTTAATGGAAATGGCACCCCACTCCAGTACTCTTGCCTGGAAAAATCACATGGATGGAGGAGCCTGGTAGGCTGCAGTCCATGGGGTCGCTAAGAGTCGGACATGACTGAGCGACTTCACTTTCACTTTTCACCTTCATGCACTGGAGAAGGAAATGGCAACCCACTCCAGTGTTCTTGCCTGGAGAATCCCAGGGACAGGGGAGCCTGGTGGGCTGCTGTCTCTGGGGTCGCACAGAGTCGGACACGACTGAAGCGACTTAGCAGCAGCAAAGAGAAATGTGATCTAAGATCTTTTCATTGCTTTTGTTTCCTAACACTCTAGTATTTTGAGGTGATTACACCAAGTGATAAGAGAGAGGCAGTGACCTGTGTAGAGGTTGGGGGCCAAGTAGAGGCAATGAAGATGGCATACACAACCCCTTAGGGGTATGTCAGGAAAGTGGAAGAGTCCAGGAACCTGAATGCTCACCTTTGGCTAAGATTCCTACTCAGGTTTGTAGGAATTCCTACTCAAGCACAGGATCACCTGATTTCACGGGAAATTCAGGCTTGAATAATAATGACAGATGCCATTGTCCAAGCACTACAAATGCCCTGTGGATTCTTCTGCAACTCAAGTGAAGAAGGTGCCAAAGTTTTTTCTGCTTCACAAACAATGACCTGGAGAGAACTCTCCTCCTATCAGGGACAACAGGGGCTCTCAATTTTATTTGAATTTAAGAGAACAAAGCAACATTTCTTGCTTATGCAAGCCTGTGGATAAATCTAATTTCATATACTTGTTTCACTGTCAAATACAGAAAATGTATATATACAATCCAATAGCCTGTCTTGCTGTTTTTTAATAATCCAGTTTCAGCTTGACATAAACTGCCTCTCTATTACTCTTCCCTCCTTTAACTATTATAGTATTTCCCCTCATAACAATTCTTAGTAATCTAATTTCACTTATCTTTGAAAATTGTCTGTTTCTTAATAGTTATAAGACTTTTATTATTATCCCTACGCCTTCTTAATATGTTGCTAAATTGGATCAAGGTTTTGATCCTTTTTTTTTTTTTTTCCCTCTCTGGATTAAACCAAAGTGTCTATAAATTTCTCAATCTGAACTTTTACCTGTAAGGTCTTCTCTAATTTTCAGAAAATTCCACAGTAGAAGTCTTTTCTCTCAGTTTCACACAAATTTTAGTACTCATGGAGAGTAGATAATTCACTAAGAGAACTTTTTATCCTACGATCTAGGAATCAACCAGTCCATAGCCACTATTCCTCACTTATTCCAAGCTCTTAACAATTACAAATCACTCTCTTCATGCAAGTTCCATGATAAACATTTTTCATTTAACCTTTGTAAAATCATATGCAACAGATACAATTAAAATCAATACAGTCTGAGATAAATAACCTGATTAAGGGCATTCATTCCTGTATTAACTCAAGCTGTTTATCTTAAATCATTCATTCTCTCAGGTATTTAATAAGAATATACTAAGTGCCCACTCTACATCAGGCACTGAATGATTCAGAGGTGAATAGTACATACAGTATGTTTCCTAAGAAAGAATACATTCAAGGGGAAGAGATGATGAATGAACAGATTAATATAATAGCTGGCACTGAAATGCAAAGTGGCATTTGAGCTAAAGCCTCAATAAAAATGAAAGGGAAATAAAAATAAAAGCCTTGATACATCCAGCACTTTTATTCAGACTGTCAGATTTACTAGCTTGTATTCTTAGTCTTCATGATATACTTCTTCCTATTCCCTTATAACTCAAGAATTTCACTTTTTTCTCTATAAATATGTGGCATGGTCTCTTGTGTGCTATATATCTATGAAGTAATATATATGTATTTACATTCCAGATAATACTACATTTTAAAGTGAATTGATATATTTGAATTCAATTTAGGGAATAAAAATTAAAATACCAGTAGGGTCACTAACTTTGATGAATTCAATGAACACATATATACTGAACTGCTAGCCATGAGTTAATGCTAGCATGCAATGATGAGTGAGAGAGAGAACATAAACATAAGAGCAAACAAACAAGAAATCAATACAATGTGACTGCATTTTGTTGGTGTGCTAGATTTAAGGTGGCCATTCTTTGCAACTGTTTGCAGCTAGCTGCTGCTGCTGCTAAGTCACTTCAGTTGTGTCCGACTCTGTGCAACCCCATGCGACCCCATAGACGGCAGCCAACTAGGCTCCCCCGTCCCTGGGATTCTCCAGGCAAGAACACTGGAGTGGGTTGCCATTTCCTTACAGTCTATTTCCCTATGCCATTGGATCTAACTGGTCTTCCTGAATTACCATGACCAGCAGAGCACAGCAGATGATTATCATGTAAATTATCATGTATTAGCTCCAAGAGTCTTTGTAGCTTCTACCTTTACACTCTTGGAAAGATTTCATGAGACTACCATAGAAAGAACTCTCACTTGTCTACCAGAAAATGAGAGGAATAAGGAGAAGAACCAAAGTGCCCCAATTGACAATTCTGAGTCACTTCCATGAGTGAGGCCACATCGGACCTTGCAGTATAGGAAACCCTCCAGCTTATTGCAGCTATATATATATGAGTCCAGAAACATCTTGTAAACCAAGAGAACTGTGAGCAAAAGTAAAGCGTTGCTGATTTAAGCCTCTAACCTGCAGTGGCTTTTACAGGTGGTGTAAATATAATTGACAAAACATGTAAAATTTAGAATTTGATTAGAATATATAATAGAAGCAATAAATTGGTCTTGGGGGTGACTTACTAAAGAGAAGATTCCTGAAGGAAATATATGATATTGAAAGCAGAAAGATGAACAACAATTTCTAAGGTGAAGACAAAGAAAGATGATTCAGACAAAGTGTGTTCTATGTATCAGTACAGAACAGTTGCTCAGTCATGTCCAACTCTTTGCAATGCCATGAATCGCTTCATGCCAGTCCTCCCTGTCCATCACCAACTCCGGGAGTTTACCCAAATTCATGTCCATCAAGTCGGTGATGCCATTCAGCCATATCATCCTCTGTCGTCCCCTTCTCCTCCTGCAGCCAATCCCTCCCAGCATCAGGGTCTTTTCCAAAGAGTCAACTCTTCTCACGAGGTGGCCAAAGTATTGCAGTTTCAGCTTCAGCATCAGTCCTTCCAATGAACACCCAGGATTGATCTCCTTTAGGATGGACTGGTTGGATCTCCTGGCAGTCCGGGACTCTCAAGAGTCTTCTCCAACACCACAGTTCAAAAGCATCAATTCTTTGGAGCTCAGCTTTCTTCACAGTCCAACTCTCACATCCATACATGACTACTGGAAAAACCATAGCCTTGACTAGATGGACCTTTGATGGCAAAGTAATGTCTCTGCTTTTCAATATGCTATCTAGGTTGGTCATAATTTTCCTTCCAAGGAGTAAACATCTTTTAATTCCATGGTTGCAATCACCATCTGCAGTGATTTTGGAGCCCCAAAAAATGAAGTCTGACACTGTTTCCACTGTTTCCCCATCTATTTCCCATGAAGTGATGGGACCAGATGCCATGATCTTCGTTTTCTGAATGTCGAGTTTTAAGCCAACTTTTTCACTCTCCCCTTTCACTTTCATCAAGAGGCTTTTTAGTTCCTCTTCACTTTCTGCCATAAGGGTGGTGTCATCTGCGTATCTGAGGGTATTGATATTTCTCCTGGCAATCTTGATTCCAACTTGTGCTTCTTCCAGCCCAGCGTTTCTCATGATGTACTCTGAATATAAGTTAAATAAGCAGGGTGACAATATACAGCCTTGACATACTCCTTTTCCTATTCGGAACCAGTCTGTTGTTCCATGTCCAGTTCTAACTGTTGCTTCCTGACCTTCATATAGGTTTCTCAAGAGGCAGGTCAGGTGGTCTGGTATGCCCTTCTCTTTCAGAATTTTCCACAGTTTATTGTGATCCACACAGTCAAAGGCTTTGGCATATTCAATAAAGCAGAAATAGATGTTTTTATGGAACTCTCTTGCTTTTTCGATGATCCAGCAGACATTGGCAATTTGATTTCTTGTTCCTCTGCCTTTTCTAAAACCAAGGACTGGAATGGGTGAATTTAACTCGGATGACCATTATATCTACTACCATGGCCAGGAATCACTTAGAAGAAATGTATTACCATCATGGTCAGCAAAAGAGTCTGAAATGTAGTACTTGGATGCAATCTCAAAAACGACAGACTGATCTCTGTTCGTTTCCAAGGCAAACCACTCAGTATCACGGTAATCCAAGCCTGTGCCCCCACCAGTAATGCTGAAGAAGCTGAAGTTGAATGGTTCTATGAAGACTTACAAGATCTTTTAGAACTAACACCCCCAAAAAAGATGTCCTTTTCATTATAGGGGACTGGAATGCAAAAATAGGAAGTCAATAAACAGGCAAATTTGGCCTTGGAGTATGGAATGAAGCAGGGCCAAGGTTAATAGAGTTACCAAGAGAACACACTGGCCATAGCAAACACCTTCCAACAACACAAGAGAAGACTCTACACATGGACATCACCAGATGGTCAACACCGAAATCAGATTGATTATATTATTTGAAGCCAAAGATGGAGAAGCTCTATACAGTCAGTAAAAACAAGACTGGGAGCTGACTGTGGCTCAGATCATGAACTCCTTAATGCCAAATTCAGACTTAAATTGAAGAAAGGAGGGAAAAACCACTAGACCATTCAGGTATGACCTAAATCAAATCCCTTAGGATTAAACAGTGGAAATGAGAAATAGATTTAAGGGACTAGATCTGATAGATAGAGTGCTTGATGAACTATGGACAGATGATTCGTGACATTGTACAGGAGACAGGGATCAAGACCATTCCCATGGAAAAGAAATGCAAAAAAGCAAAATGGCTGTCTGAAGAGGCCTTACAAATAGCTGTGAAAAGAAGAGAAGAGAAAAGCAAATGAGAAAAGGAAAGATATAAGCATCTGAATGCAGAGCTCCAAAGAATAGCAAGGAGAGATAAGAAAGCCTTCCTCAGTGATCAATGCAGAGAAATAGGGGAAAACAACAGAATGGGAAAGACTAAAGGTCTCTTCAAGAAAATTAGAGACACCAAGGGAACATTTCATGCAAAGATAGGCACATAAAGGACAGAAATGCTATGGACCTAACAGAAGAAGATATTAAGAAGAGGTGGCAAGAATACACAAAAGAATTCTACAAAAAAAGATCTTCACGACCCAGATAATCATGATGTGATCACTCAACTAGAGCCATACATCCTGGAATGTGAAATCAAGTGGGCCTTAGAAAGCATCACTACGAACAAAGCTAGTGTAGGTGATGGAATTCCAGTTGAGCTATTCCAAATCCTGAAAGATGATGCTGTGAAAGTGCTGCATTCATTATGCCAGCAAATTTGGAAAACTCAGCAGTGGCCACAGGACTGGAAAAGGTCAGTCTTCATTCCAATCCCAAAGAAGGCAATGCCAAAGAATGCTCAAAATACCACACAATTGCACTCATCTCACACGCTAGTTCTATGTATAAAGGTCATGAAAAAAAACAGATTCTGTTAGCTTCTAGGAATTAATGGCCATTAATATGGGTAAAACATAGACTGCAAACAAGAAATCACAAGAATTTAAGAAGAAAATATATGTAGAGGGCATATTGTGAGAATGAGATAGCA